>NC_082392.1:12353812-12358064 GCF_031168955.1 Gadus macrocephalus
ATTACATTAATCGGGGTACCTCAGGGACAGTCCCAATTCTGGAACAGACTTTCTCTCCCACTCTGGGCCTCTTTTATTGGGAAGAGGACATGTTTCAAGGTCCGCCTTTTCTCCTGTTTTGTTTTGCGAACACTGTTATTCATATCATATTATGTTAATGCTCCAAGTATTGATTTTGTGAAAACTGTTTTGTGTCATCACCACAGGACCACATGTTCCTGAAGCATACAGACGTGGCGATTCAGGCTCGAGTGCACTTTACGACAATGCAAAGCTCCATAGTAATGTTATCAGGGAGGGGGAAGACAAAGCCTTTTTTAATCCGCTGCTTTTGTTTTCTACTGAATGTATTTCATCACGGCTCTCCTCGGGCATCCTAAGCTAAGCCACTGAGAGTCCTGGCTCCGCCCCTCCTGAACGGAGGCTGCCGTGGCATCCTGCTTGATTTCCAAGGCCGCGGTAATGCGATCCCGTGGATCAAAGCCTACACGCACAAATAGACCTTTTAGCTTTTGTAGCCGTGTCGAGGTCTCAGCTGTCTCCTAGTTTGCTGGGGCCTAATGAGAACTCCAGCTAATACACTGAACCGCAGAGGCCTTTCTCTTTCCAAGTTAAAATTTGGCGCAGCTATAAATTGCGCATCAATTAAATCTCAGCCCCCCCCCCCCCCCCCCCCAACATGCCCACCAGTCCTTCCAACCATCAAGCAACAGCTCATGCGTCATGCGTCTGTGTCAGCACTGAAGATGACCCCTGTGGCTAAATATATGCATTAGGTGACATCCAAGGGAGGAGACTGCTACAGGGTTCCACCCCTTTGACTACCTCATGCAGAACAGTCCTTTCCCATAGGTGCAGTTCTTGGAAATGGTTGAACACTTTCATAACATTGATCTCCATATTCTGAAAAAAATATTATTTGTGCCAAGCATAAAATTCAAGGGGACTTATTATACCGCCAGGTGTGAGTGTGATTAGCCTTACGAGCCGTTTCGAAAATCGGCCTAATATGACATCACTAGTGGGTGTGTCCACCTAGATCTGTGCTGGATAGATGAGCAATGTTTACTTCAGTCCACTGGGTAGGCTGGTAGATAGATCTATCCAGCACAGATCTAGGTGGACACACCCACTAGTGATGTCATATTAGGCAGATTTTCGAAACGGCTTGTAAGGCCAATCACACTCACACCTGGTGGTATAATAAGTCCCCTTTAAGTGCTGAGAAAGAGTGCCACTTAAGACCTCGCTGAATTCAACAGCGATTAGATGTGGATAATCATGAGGGACTTTTCTTCTATTGCCACAATCCAGCGCAATTAGTTGATCATATAGGATGAGTATTTCCCTTATCGCCTGTCTCTGTCCCAAAGCCTCTACCTTCAGCTGAGGTTCCCATGCCAACCACAAGCTGTTGCCATCAGTTTTTGTGTGTGTGAGTGTGTGTGTGTGTGTGTCTGACTGATTGTCTGTGGATATGTGTGTGTGTGTGTGTGTGTGTGTGTGTGTGTGTGTGTGTGTGTGTGTGTGTGTGTGTGTGTGTGTGTGTGTGTGTGTGTGTGTGTGTGTGTGTGTGTGTGCGCGCACGCGCGTGTGGGTGTTTGCGTGTGTGGGTGTGCGTGCTTGCGTGTCCGTGTGCATTTGCGTGTGTGTGTGAGCGCGGTCCTGTGATCGTGTGTGTTACACAGACTCAGTGGGATCTAATAGTCACGTTACATAAAATCACAATTAACACGTTGAGTGATTGAGTGTGTGGTATGTGTGTGATTGTGTGTTTCTGTGTGTGTGGTTCTGTTGTTCATCATAAAAGCAACCCAGATTGGTTAACTTGCAAAAATTGAAAGTATTTTTGAGAAGTGAATGAAAAACTAAATATATCGACGCAACAGAGATTTTCGCAGTGATTTTGATGTTAATAACAACCACAAGTAACAACCTCTGTATAAAACCAAAGGGAAAAGACCAGCCATGTCTAATCCGACCGAATCAAAACATGCTTTTAAAGCCCTTTCGGTGTTTAATTCCTTAATCCCTGGACTGGTCAATGAAAAGTGTGTGCATAGTTCAAGTGTGCAGTTTTTTTAATCCTTTCATTTCCTTCGTAGATTGACAGCAGGGGTGGGGGCGTGGGGGGGGGGGGGGGAGTGATTACGCCGTGTGCTGAAACAAAACTCACGATACATGTCTCGTCCAGAGAGGCCTGAGCCGGGGGCCAGCAGGTGCCTCTGCACTGGGATTACGTAACGTCCACCGGACCACCGTGTCTTTATTCATCGTTTATGAGGAGGATGCCTCTAGCGACTGCAAGGTGCAGGGTGGTCCAGCAGCGCGTGTGTCCCCCGTGTAAACCTGTGTAGGTACTCCTCGGAGCACGGTGCCTAAACCTGTGCTGCCCAACCGCGGCGCCGGGCACCCCCTTCGGGGCCCCACTCAGGGCCCCTACTCGAGGTCCCCCGATGAACAGATGAGGTCGCGGGAGATTGCAGACTTCTGAGCTATAGATATTTAATTAATAACTTTGAGGTAAAATCATACTTTTAAAGCTTTCCTAAACATTCTGTTTGAACGAACAGACGATACCAGATTATTCGTAATCATGAGCTAAGCACTTATAAACACTTCGTGAGGTGTGATATGCATATGTATGCTGGGACATTGATGTTATGGGCAGATGTTGATTCAAAGGATATGTAGGTGTATGCGTGTGTGTGTGTGTGTGTGTATTGTGGCATCCCGCCACTTAAACCTCGGCCCGGGCGGGTCCGAGGTGGGGTGATTGACGGCGTATACCGCCGCCACCCACTGAGTGGCGACGAAGAGCATCACTCTCTCCCCAATCAGCGAGATTGGGGACACCTGGCCGGAGGCAGAGGAGCCATTTTAAAAGGAGCAGGAGGACTGACATTCTGGAAAGACCAGGAGCGAGAGGCAGCGGAGAGGCGCTCGGGTCCGCGAGCGGCTAGAGGCTCACGGAGGCCCTAGAGACCGCGATTATATGATTTAAGTTGTATGCAATAAATGCCGAGTGCGGCTTAACCCTCGAAAACGTGTGATTCGTCCTGGAACCCGGCTCACTGGAGTAGCGGGTTGCCACAGTATGTACGAGTGTGTGTGTGTGTGTGTGTGTGTGTGTGTGTGTGTGTGTGTGTGTGTGTGTGTGTGTGTGTGTGTGTGTGTGTGTGTGTGTGTGTGTGTGTGTGTGTGTGTGTGTGGAAGCAGATTGGTTGCAGTTCTAAAAGATAAGAAGAAAAAAACTGGGGTCAAAAGCCAAATCAAAAGCTAAGGAACCAATGCGCTCTGAAAACTATCTGCTAAATGACTTAAACTTTGTGAGTAGGTCCGGTAGGCAGAACTGTTATGCCAGAGTTCTGCTTGCTACACCGTGTGGACATCATCCCGTGATGGTCTGAGTCAGGCTGGTCACGTGACAGAAGAAGAGGGAAGGGGTTCCGGCCAGTGCGCTTCCTCCGATTTTGTGGTAGGGTTTTGCTGGTGTGCAGACGAAGAGGAAACAGATGTGCCCCCCACTGCCTAATGATGTCAAAGAAAGAGAGAGGGGGGGGGAGAGAGAGCAACAGAGAGGGAGAGCGAGAGAGGGGAGAGAGGGAGAGAGAAAGGAAGGAAAGACGCAAGACAGTCGATCATGGAAGGCCTCTCAGGCTCTACGATGTGTTCTCTGCACACATCCATAAGGATCCATTCGTAATACAAAATCAATTCTCCTGCAACAGCAACATGCCCCCCACTCTCAATACGCCCGCGTTTGGATTACTCAGCAGTTGGGAGAGCGCAGACAGACAGACGCATCCTGAAGATCAAGGGATAGATGAGGAGCACCTTTTCACAACGCCGCCGTTAAAAACAGCAGCATTGATCGGGCCGTAACGGCCAGGCTCGGGGGGGGGGGGGAGCGAGGGCGTGGTGGGAGTGCGTCACCCTCCGCGCGTTGGGGGGGGGGGGGGGTGCACGTACGTGCACGCAGAGGTCACGGCCCTCCTGGTGGAGAGAGAGAGCGAGGGAGGAGGGTGATCCTGGAGGGGCTGATGGATCAGCGGAGATGGGGGGTAGGGAGGAGGAGGAGGGGGGAGAGGGGTGGATGTTCCTCGGGTCATTAGCTGAATTGGCTCGAAGGCATATAGAGTGTTTAAGTAAGAGTCCTACTGGACCTAGAGCGCCGCTTGATGACACCGGCTGGGGGAGCGTAGATCTTTTTCACTCTCTCTCTCTCTCTCTCTCTCTCTCTCTCTCTCTC
>NC_082392.1:12358164-12375664 GCF_031168955.1 Gadus macrocephalus
GGCATGATGTCATAGCACCTCCTTGCAAAATGCTTTCGATAAAAGAGTGTACTAAATTAATTCATATTCAAATAATATATTAACAACTTAAGAGGCTTATGTCCACACCAAAACACAAGCAGTGCATCGAGACGTCATCAAGAACTGCAAGAAGAACACAACTTCATATACATCCTTTCAATGAATGACATGTGTGTTGTAAACGGAAATGAGAAAAAAATGATGTATGCCTACACACTGTCACCGGCTAAATGTAGCCACATTTAGCCGGTGACATAAGCGCATGGCGTGTGACTCTATGTCCTGAGTGGTCATAAGACATGTTCTTACATGTTTATATTTACACACACACAGACACTCACATCCCTAACACACAAAAGCCACATCCTGTTGACTTAAGCAATAGGGAAGTAGTTTAATAAATAGTTAAATAAATAATATGCATGTGTAGCACACTTATGGTTGAATTAATCAGACGTTGGGATGACTTTACGTGGCATTTATTGTCGTTGGTCTGCAAGACATTAAACATACGGTCGGATAACAACACTTCTTCATATACAGCTCTCTAGTTAACTTTCTCTAGTTAACAGTCACGCTTTCCTCAGGACCACTTCAATACATTTAAAATAATGACTTGAAAGGAATACACAGTCAATTGTCATATTAGGCTCACCTGCAACACATTAAACATACGGTCGGATAACCCTTCTTCTTCATATACAGCTCTCTAGTTAACTTTCTCAACAGCCACGATTTCCTCAGGACCACTAAGACCACCCGCGGGCTGCCCCTATGTGCCTGTGTGTGGCATCCCCATAACTCCTGACAATTCTACAATAACTATGTCTTAATTCCTTTCATTCTGCATGTACAATCAGTCACAGCATAACTTAAAATAAATCAATAAACAAAACCTCAACTAAAACATACAGGGGGTGTAGATGTTTCCCGGCACTGGACAGTGCACCTTTTCCCATAATGTCCAATACTGTAGCCTAAATTAACTATGGAGTCCCAAACATGCTCACAGCATCCCTGAACAATTGATGGGATTGGTATATCATTTTACTCATTGATATTTGCATGAAATTCCAAGATGTGGAATTCATTATGTAGCCCTATTTGTAATACATATTGTCCTGCCCCGTAGGGAAAAGCCTCACAAAAAAGCCTCACATTTTTCAGTCTCTAAAAGCTCTTACCGGATGATGGGTAATAGGAAAATACAAAGTGAGGCCTGTTTTTTCATTTTCTTTCATTTAACCTTTACATACCAGACCAGGCTAAACTTGTTATTGTTTTGTGTAAAGCCTTGTGAAAAGCCGAGAATATATTTTCAGCATTTTTACAGACAGTCTTTCCTCTAAAGGATAAAAGTAATATGATTCTGCAGAAGCAACATAAACAGTACAGGACAACACAGGCCTAACACGAACAGCAGGACAAATACACATTTCCAACAATAACAAACACATTCATAGCACATTGAACATTGCTTATAATTTGCATTACTGCGTGTGTGTGTGTGTGTGTGTGTGTGTGTGTGTGTGTGTGTGTGTGTGTGTGTGTGTGTGTGTGTGTGTGTGTGTGTGTGCGCGCGCGTGTTTGCGTGTGTGGGTGTGCGTGCTTGCGTGTCCGTGTGCATGTGCGTGTGTGTGAGCGCGGTCCTGTGATCGTGTGTGTTACACAGACTCAGTGGGATCTAATAGTCACGTTACATAAAATCAAAATTAACACGTTGAGTGAAAGATATCGTTTCACTTTGGTAGGTCCGTATATTTGCTAAAGAAAAATGAAATTAACATAAACGAACAAAATACACGTTCAGATACATTATAACGGTCGTTTGAAGTGCTGAAATATGACACCTGGCATCATCTGGTTAGTCGTCACCCTGCTGCAAGAATCCAGATGTGAACCCCCCCTTCCTCGAAATACTTTTTCCTTCCCAAACCCGGAGCTCCCAAGTTTTACTTCCTCATATTCCAAGTATATAAACTCATCCGCTGACCCACTTCAGCAGAAAGGACAGAAGGCTCGAAACTCTCAACATTCAACCTCAACTTCATCATTCAATATCCGCCGTCCCACATCTGAACCAAAGGTAAGTCCAAGCGAACTTGTTGACGACGTGCAAAGTGTAGAGACTTATTTAGTGGAGATGTTTGTGTCATTTCTCGGAAATTGTTTCCTTGCATTGTAAAACTGATAAAGTTCAACGGTAAATTGTGCTTTTGACCTCGTTTTTTCGCTGACAGCGCCTTAAGGAAAACCCCAAAACTCAGGAATGTTCCGCACCAACAGGCTCCCTCTCCGTGTGTGTGCGTTTCTAACTCGCAGTATTTCACCACTTTGGTGCTAAGTAAACAGTGACACTTAATATGTTGCGAAAGCTAGATAGAAAAAAACGTAAAGGGCAGAGATTTATTTGGTAAAACTTAATGCAAAACAGATTAAGTGCTGCTTCAGATCCCTCCATAACTAACCTAACTAACCTAACCACGCAGCATCCGTTCTTCTAACCCACATACTGGCTGGTAAAAATTGCTTTGTACGCAGAAATCGCACATGATGTCTCAGTAGCTTGGATGTTCATTGGAATAATAGAAGTCCAATAACACATAGGCATATGTCATTGTATTTTATTCTGTAACCATTTGGTTACATATTATTCATCAGGTTGTTTACGTGCCCTCTGCTGTTTTCCCAGAATGCTGCTGTGTTTGTGCGCGTTGATGCTGGCGGGGGCGGCTCTGTGTCACCCGCTGGACGAGGTCACGCTGGACGCGCAGTGGGACCAGTGGAAGATCACGCACCGCAGGGATTACAACGGCCTGGTCAGTGTGCGTCGTGTGTGTGTGTGTGTGTGTGTGTGTGTGTGTGTGTGTGTGTGTGTGTGTGTGTGTGTGTGTGTGTGTGTGTGTGTTTGCGCACTTCTGCTTTTATGTCTCATGCCACATGGTGATGCATTTCTATTTCTTCCTCTCTTTGTTCTAACTATTTTTTTGGGTCACTCACACCCCTTCTCTTCTCCCCTCCATCTCTCCCAGCCACCCTCTCTCTCTCTCTCTCTCTCTCTCTCTCTCTCTCTCTCTCTCTCTCTCTCTCTCTCTCTCTCTCTCTCGCTCTCTCTCTCTCTGTGTGCCAGTTTACCAGCAAACATGTTTGAGCGTGTGTGTGTGTGTGTGTGTGTGTGTGTGCGTGTGTGTGTGCGCGTTTGACTCACTGTCTCTGTGTCACTCTATCTCTCTGTCTGCATGGAATTATGTCTGTCTTCCTGCCTGTTGTCTGTGTGTCTGTCTATTCCTATCTCAGTGTGTCAGATTTTTCTCATTGCATATATATATATATATATATATAATCATAATGCCGCAAAGCGCTCCTTCAATTTGAGGAATAACCACACATGAAGTGATACACATAAAACCATTAATTTAACACACTAAGTAGGAACACGTTAGGTTTGTGACGCTTAGTCACATGATCTCCTTCTCCTTCCAGTTCTACTTTCTGGTTGTGGACGTACAGAGCTCAGATAACAGAGTTGACCAACATTAATATCATTGACGAGATTGATTCTATATGAATGAACATCAACTGTGCAACTCAAAAATCTGTCTCAGTGACTGAAATGAAAAAGGCTGAAACACCTTTATTCAAATACTTAGAATGTTTATACCTATAAATGCTTAATTGACACTTGAACATCCTTACGCCCCTCCGCATCCTAAGCAATATGAAGAACAGAAAAAAAACAGATATTCCTTCCAAACTCGTGAATTAATGGCAGTGCTTGAGTTCAAACAGGTCAAACCTAGATAAGGGTTCATTGAGGCCTTGTGACAGGACATGGGGGGTACCCGGTGCATGATCTGTGCCTCCAGAAATCCAGTTGGTGGTTGTCTGCCATTGCCACTGGCGAACTGACAGTAACGTATGTAGACTAGTTAATTCAATCGCTTAGGTTGTCCTCAATTCTCTAATTCTGAGATTTATCACATTATTTTATGATGTTTATATATATATATATATTTTTATATTTTACTCTGCATAACCATGGTTGAACGTATGTTTTACTTATGCTTTTTTACTAATTTTTACCATTCAAATAATGTATAGCATTTTATTATGTCCTTGGCCCGAATATTTCAACCGGCATACACTCTTTTTTATCTTTATCTCTCTCTTCACAAATATGAGCAAACACACGCTCACACATGCAAAGACACACACACACCACAAACAACCATACACACGCACACACACAGTATATTCCTATCCCTAAAAGGATCTCAGACTGCAGATGCTCTCATTAAATCAAAAACTGTGGTTTCACTTTCCCTTTAACAAACAGCAAACATTTCTCTTGCCTAAATGTGTGTGTTTGTCTGTGTTTATGTGTGTCTCTGTGTGTGGTGTGTGTGTGCGTGGCAGTGTGCGGCCGGCTCAAGGTTATACAGAACACTATGTCTAGACGCGATTATGTTTTTGTATCTCAGTTGTGTGTGTATGAGCGTGTGCGGGTTTGTGTGTCTGTGTGCGTTCCTGTTTCTGTGTTCACCTCCATCTCCAGGGGTCAGCCTCTAGCATTGACTATGCGTGTGTAAATCGCCACGCGTGTTCATACGTTTCCTTTCCTCGTGTGTCTGTGTGTCTGTGGGGTCTGGGAGTGTGTGTGTGTGTGTGTGTGTGTGCACACACAGCCCACATATGCATGTGTTCTGCCACATATAACCAGGTTCCAGCCCTGGCAAACTGCCGCCCAGTGTGGCGGTCGACGGCAGGGGACTTATCGGTCGTACAGATCCATGGTGCGGCCGGGCCCTTTCAGACACACTGTAGCTCCACCACTCGATCTGATAGCCTTGTAGTAGAACCAGCGTCTCTGCCCAGATTTTGCATTTTCCATTAGTGTGATGGAGATTAAAACACGCTGTGTTCACGGTGCTTATGTTAATGTGGAGTTGAGAGTGGAACACGGTTTTTCTGCAGTCCCGCGGCCACAGTATCTGTGTTTCCCATAGCTCAGATTTTCTGCTGTTTCAAAAAGCCATCAATAGATACTAAAAGCGTTTGTGGCGAGAAACAAGAACAATCAAATGAAGGGGAGCAGTGCAAAGAGCCACAACACTGCTTGTTACATTCAATGTTATGTAGCGGTTCAACTATTTTGATCACATATTTTCACGGTAAAACTGTGTTATGCTAAGCGTGAAAATCGTAATAAAAGACTAATTAAATCATCTCACTGAGAAGTGAGCGAATTGCTATTATGAATATTACTAAATTAATTCTAAATCCTATTCCTATAATTATATATGAGTGTGATGTTTCTGTTTGTCCTGGCTGGTGGAGGGGAGAACACAAGGCTGGGACGCAAAACAGGGTCTGTTCAAATGAAATGGACAACATTAACATTTCATTTCTGCCGTTCACCTATTCATGCATGCATTCATTCACCAACCGCTAGCTGTCAGCAACATTAGAACACATTCACATTCCGGGCACCAACGTCAAGACCAGTTAGTTGGTTAGTTAGTTAGTTGGTTAACTGGTTGGTTGGCGACTTGGTAGTTCTTGATTAGTAAGTGAGTGAGTTAGTTTGTTAATAAGCTAGTTAGCCAGTTAGATAGTTAGTTAGTAAGTTAGTTAGTTAGTTAGTTAGTTATTTAGTTAGTTAGTTGGACAGTTATTTAGTTGTCTGGTGGGTGCAACCAGCAGAATAAAAATCTGTTTAAATGCAGCCTGTTGATGTGTCTGTCCCTCTGTGTGTGTCTGTCCCTCTGTGTGTCTGTCCCTCTGTGTGGGGTGTGTGTCTGTCCCTCTGTGTGTGTCTGTCCCTCTGTGTGGGGTGTGTGTCTGTCCCTCTCTGTGTGTGTCTGTCCCTCTGTGTGTTTCTGTCCCTCTGTGTGGGGTGTGTGTCTGTCCCTCTGAGTGTGTCTGTCCCTCTGTGTGGGGTGTGTGTCTGTCCCTCTGTGTGTGTCTGTCCCTCTGTGTGTGTCTTTCCCTCTGTGTGTGTCTGTCCCTCTGTGTGTGTCTCCCTCTCTGTGTGTGTCTGTCCCTCTCTGTGTGTGTCTGTCCCTCTGTGTGTGTCTCTCCCTCTGTGTGGGGTGTGTGTCTGTCCTTCTGTGTTTGTCCCTCTGTGTGGGGTGTGTGTCTGTCCTTCTGTGTCTGTCCCTCTGTGTGTTGTGTGTGTCTGGTCCCAGGATGAGGAGGGCATCCGGAGGGCCGTCTGGGAGAAGAACTCCCGCATGATCGCGGCCCACAACGAAGAGGCCGCGCTGGGCATGCACTCCTACGAGATGGGCATGAACCACCTGGGAGACATGGTGAGGGGAACACGCTCACACACACACACACACACACACACACACACACACACACACACACAGCCCCAAACACACATACACACACATACACACACACACACACACACACACACACACACACACACACCACACCACACCACACCACACCACACCACACACACACACACACGCACACCCGCACACACACGCACACACACACACACACACACACACACACACACACACACACACACACAAACACACACCACACGTACCACACACACTGCGATATGTAAGGTATTTGTAACCACTAGGTCTGTTGCTCTGTATTCTAGTCCCTCTGTAATCCCCCCTCCCCCCCAGGGAGTTGGGGGGTGACCCCCAGTATTTTGGGTCAGTGTTGCAGCCCACTAATCTCTATCCTCCAAAAAGTGTGTCACGATACACTTGTTGACTTGAAAAATACAAGGGTAGTGAAGGCAGAGCCATGCCCCTAAGCTGGGCAAGACAAGAACCCATCTGGGTGTTCTTTGCGTGACTTGTGGATGTCCGGGTCGGTCCCTATGCCAGATACGGGCCCACCTGGAGCCCGGAGGCCGGGCCGTGGCTGCCGTTAAATCAGCCGTAGTGATGTATGTGTCAGCGCAGGTCCTGAGTAAGGCTGTGTTTCCACATGCCTGTGTGAAGAGAAGGGGTTGGTACAGTACAGCTGATATATAGCATCTAAGTCGAAGTCTATTTTATTTGACTGTAGGGGTTTGGACCGGGTTTCATTAACACTATGGGGTGATTTACGTGTTGGTTGTCATGTTTACGAGGGCGGTTATGTGTAAAGAAGGGTGCGGAAGGAATCAATGGGGTTTCGGGCGAGATGCGTTTCAGTGAAATGAAAGGGGAACAACAACAGGAAGGCGGGTCTTGTCTTCCTGATGAGTGATGTGTGGTTCATGTGTTGAGCCGTTTCATCACATGTACCCTCAAAGGGCTTCACAGGCCCATACCTGAGGAGTCCTCTAAAGGCTAAGGCCTCATCAGAGGCAGGCAGGAGTTAGACTCCTGAAACCTTGAGAAGAGACCCATGAGTTTAACTCTAAATTGTTCTGCACTAGTTATTAAAGACATGGGTGTTAGGGATGACCATACTAAATATGCATATAACTACATATACACACTGTGTTATATATATTATATTAATATGTAATTATGTTATATCTGATGGCATTGTTCAACATCATTTGATGAGTTTTAAGTCTTCATAAAGGGAAATTTGAATTCCTAGCAGAATATCATATCAATCACTTACACATAATTTTACAGTACAGCGATTGATTGATCAAATCAAATCACACTCTCTCTCTGTCTCTCTCTGTGTCTCTCGCCCCTCCAGACATCCGAAGAGGTGTCTGAGAAGATGATGGGTCTGCTGGTGCCACTGAACAGAGACCTCACCTTCACCGCCGCCTTCGATGACAAGCTGGAGAAGCTGCCCAAGTCCGTCGACTACCGCAAGAAGGGCATGGTGACCTCCGTCAAAAACCAGGTCGGTGGGGCTAAGGAGCAGAGGTTAAAGGTTGTGTGGGGCTTTTTAGCAGCAGGTTGTCTAGATTCTGTGGAGAGAGAGATAGTGTGAGAGAAAGAGAGGGCGAGAGACAGAATGTATAAAGTGAGTTATGAGTACCAGCAGAGATTAATAGAATAGCCAGCACCCTTAGTAAAGCTGTTAATGCTGCTCTTTATCATTTCAACAGAGCTTAGATTAGAAACTCTTTGGTGGGTGTTTCACATTCAGCATTGTCCTGTTTGGTGGGTCCATGGCCTTCCTGTGTCACCGGCCAATGAAAACTAATTATCCCTGATGCGGGGCATTCATGAAGCCTTGTTGAGAAAAGCACATGTCACTGGCCCAATCCCAATGTCCGGACTCACGGACTCACAGACTTTATTGCGCGTTCTCGCAAAATTATAGAGGCTTTAGGGCTGCCCCAATGTCGAATTCCAAAGGGCTTGAGGGTTTGAGTCCACACTTACCGAGCCCTTTCCGTGAGTCTGCATCAGTGCAGACTTCACCTAAGGGAATTACCCACAGTTCAAAGCGTTGTGACGTTTACCAGGGAGACCATAGGGAAATCTGGAAATTAGGAAGGTAAACAACAAGACGACGTTACTGTCTGTGGCGAAGTCATGGCCATTCCGGTAGAGCCCATGGGACCTATGAGATCGAAAAATATGAATGGGTTTCATGGAGAGAAAGTAATTATTTTCTGGTCCCAGTCTTTATATGCCCCGGATTACACATATGTTGTTTGTGGATTTAAATGATAATTTTTCATGCAAAGAAAACTAAACATTTTCGTGAAGAAGTTTGATAATGTTAGGTTTTTTCCAAGGGGAGGATAAAAGCATCCAAAGAGGTGAAAACCATTATAAGTCGGGGCATGTGGAGAGTTTCAGTTTTGCCGATGGGGAGATTGTCGGTCTTGTCCACGCCAGTCGCATGGAGCGTGACGGCACATACGAGACATGTAGTCTTCCTCATTGGGTTTGCTCTGCAGCCTTTAACTGAACAATTGAACAATAAACGGTCAGTAAATGGTTTTCACCTCTTTTGATGCTTTTATCCTCCCCTTGGAAAAAACCTAACATTATCAAACTTCTTCACGAAAATATTTAGTTCTCTTTGCATGAAAAATTATCATTAAAATCCACAAACAACATATGTGTAATCCGGGTCAAATAAAGACTGGGACCAGAAAATAATTACTATCTCTCCATTGAAACCCATACATATTTTTCGATCTCATAGGTCCCATGGGCTCTACCGGAAGGTGCGCGACTGTATGCACGACCAGATAGGAATTTCTGCCTTTTTTCAGTGAGCCGGATCTTTTGGATCAGCTCACCAACAAGAGCATGCTCTTTTGGCTCCCAAACGGCTCTTCATATTACTACTTATAATTCAGCCAAATGTAGCCCGTTCTGACTTATGATTAGTATGTGTAGGCTAATAATCAACTTAATTATTCAATCCATCCTTTATACTGAAGTATTCAAAAGTAAAGATTATATTTTCTAATATTATTAAATTGCTGTAGGCGATTGTTTTCATTGCATTTACAAAGAAACAAAAAAACCGTCAAAATTAGATTTTTTAACCGGCAGGGGTCAGCAACATCTTTGTCTTTGAACGTTTTCAAGGTAACATGTGCTTGAAAACGTTGCTCTGTGAAGTGCTGTGCCAATCCCGTGAAGTGCTGTCCCAATCCCATATATACCTATCTGAGGCCATGTGGCCTCACACGCTCGCTCACTTAGCACCTGAGATCAATTAAGTCTGTGAGTCCTTAGTCCTTAGTCCTTAGTCCTCAGGGGCTCACTTTGGGATTGGGCCACTCTCTCTCTCTCTCTCTCTCTCTCTCTCTCTCTCTCTCTCTCTCTCTCTGTTTTTGATTATAAGCCTAATTAGTTGTAATGAGTGGATTGGAGAGCGAGGCTCTCTTTACGGCTTTTGGCTAAGGTAAATAAAGAAATGTTATTGTTCTTGGTTCCAGCTGTTGTCAGTATACAACATGTTAGATCTGAACATTGACATGCTCATTGGAAGTGGATGGCTGCTTTAACTCAGATGTTACTTTTGTTAACTGTATGTTTGAAAAAAAAAAACAGCCTGCTAGATGCAACGACAAAAACGAAAACCACAAAATAACAATAGCAACAATAGCAATCAAGCATACTGGAGTCACACACCCTAGTAGGCAAGGATGCAAACTGTGGTTATGAATGTGTCCCCACTCCACACCATTGTTACCAGTTTCCAATGAATCATGCAGCAGATTGATTGAGTGCATTCCATTAGACCCCAGTGGTTTCTCCTCCACTTCCTTTGTGATGCTTGGATTGAGTTGTGTTGTGTTCTTCTAAGCAATTTAACAAACCATCAGAGCAGAAGCTGGCCGCCTCAGATCTCAAATCAGCATCAAGTAAACAACTGCTCTGTTTGAATAAGTCACATAAGGATCTCTTCATTGAAACGAGAAACCAGAGTAAAGATAGAGCCACTTGTCTCTGTCTCTGGGGGGGGGGGGGGGTATGGCCAATCCTCCCCATGAAAACAATGCTATGGTGGTTTTTGTTGAAGAGAGATAATTAATTACCACCACTGAATCCCTAATGGTGTCCTTCCCTACGAATATCCACGGCAAAAAAAACTAAACAAAAATAGAATACAATAGATCAAAAGCTCAATATAACAAGTAGTCTTGTTGAGCATGCAATTAAATGCATCATCAGTCTGACCTGGAAACCAATTAAAAGGTTTGAGTGTATTACCTTGATTATTTTAAATGAGAAGAGGTGGCCCAACTCCAGTTTTAACCAGTCATATACTGTCCCCTTGTGGACACATAAAGTACTACACTGGCACCCAAGCCTTATGCCTTTGTCTGCATAGTTTCAAGGGCTATTATTATTTATTAACACCCCCTCCCTCCCTCCCTCCCTCCCTCCCTCCTCCTCCACCCCCGTCCTCCCCTCCCACTCTCTCCAGGGCTCCTGTGGGTCCTGCTGGGCGTTCAGCTCAGCAGGGGCCCTGGAGGGCCAGCTGGCCAAGACCACTGGGACCCTGCGGGACCTGAGCCCCCAGAACCTGGTGGACTGTGTGACAGAGAACAGCGGCTGCGGGGGAGGCTACATGACCAACGCCTTCAGCTACGTCATGCAGAATGGAGGCATCGACTCTGACGAGTCCTACCCCTACATTGGCCAGGTACCGTGACTATCACTCCAGACCAGCGCTTCTTCTGCTAATTCCCTTCATGGAATTGATTTTACTACTTAAACATAATATAAGCTGCAGCGTTTTAATAGATCATAAACGATGAATGGGTTTTCAGAATAAAATACTACCGAAAACGTGTCAGAACGTGTGGCTATTGTGTGCGGGACGACAGGAAGACTTGAATTTTTATTGTTCCCTTAAACAAACAGTTGCTCTCGTCCTCATTTGGACTAGTGCACAGTAGGATCAGTGAGATAAAAGGAGTGAAGTTAAGGAACAGTAGAAGAAAAATTATGTTCATTAAGCATTGAATGGCATTTTACTACAGTAGTACTGCAGTGATGGGATCCACACAACACAACAGTGCAGAAATGGACCTTTCTTGACCCAGTCATGCGTTGCTTTCATAAAGTCATGCATTTTAACTACCGGTAGTTAGAATTGCATTTCATCAAAACTATTTGTAGAAGTTCATCTTTCAGTTCCTACGGCTGTTGAAAGCTTTAGGGAAGTGGTGGGGTAAACAGGGTTAAACAATTTCTGCAACAAGATCACCTCTGTTTTCCCCCAAAGGAGGAAGTAAATTAACTCTAAAAGGCCAAGACGGTGGTTTTGGTATGATTTATTCGGAATACCCTTAAACAATCAGTTCTCTATCAAATGGTGTATCGAAACATTGAGATGTAAATATGTTTGATATACACCTTTACACATGAGCAGTGTGGACTTTAGTTCATTTTCATTTTTTGCATTTTAATTATTTTGTAGATAAACCCATCTTGACATTTGGAATCGACTTTCATTATTATTGATTTCATCATCAGTGTATGCACATTTTTCCAGAGGCTTTAACACTGTTGAACAAACCCCCAGCCCCGTCTAGCACTGGACTTTTAAATGGTTACATGCTTACCTGTTGCATCTCACTTTAGGCAATGTTCAACCTGTTTACATTTACTGCCTTGCACTGTATAACTGTTTACACTAATTGCTGCACTGAACTGCACTGTCTGCACTTGACTTTAAAATGGCTACCTGCTTACCTGTTGCATTTCACTCTCTGCAATGTTTACCTGTTTACATTTACTGCTTTGTACTATATAACTGTTTACATTCATTACTGCACTGTTTTACCTATTGCCCTTGCACAGCTATCACGAAAAATAAAAAAAAACCTGCGCAATACTTTTTTAACTTTTATTATATAATCCATAACCTGACCAAAACCTAAAAAAAATACATTGATATACTACATGTATATATAAATGTATATTTTTACTCTCGGTACATAATCCCCCTATACTTCTGACAAACCTGTATTTATAACCTTACAGTGTACTAAAATAGCAGTTTGGTATTTAAATGCTTCTTTTGCACTTCAGGTTAGACGTCAACTACATTTAATTTGTTCTGCACTTTTACTCCGCTAGTGACAATAAAGTTTAATCTAATCTAACCTAATCTAATCTAATCAATTTTTTTCAGAATTGTTTTACGTAACATGTAATGTAAAATGGTTGTCCTAAATGTGTATGACCTGTGTCTATCGGTGCCTGCAGGACCAGCAATGCGGCTTCAACGTCTCCGGCGTGGCCGCTGAGTGCAAGGGCTACAAGCAGGTCCCCGTGGGAGACGAGAGGGCCCTGGCCGTGGCCCTCTTCAAGGCGGGCCCTGTGTCCGTGGGTATCGACGCCGGCCTGGGCACCTTCCAGTTCTACCAGCATGGTCAGTCCGCTGTGGCATTATGCACAAACCACAGGCAATGGTGGGGGAGGATGGGCGGGTGGATGTCCTCTTTAGTGAGGGTGTTCCACTCCCCTGGCTGAAAGAGTCTCACTGTGGGCATCCTAGTGCCACGGGTCTAAGCCTTTACCTGCTGCTTAGTGAGCCGTATCTAAAACCACTGGATGACACGTTGGGTTAAAGTGTCCGAGATGTGACTTGATAGTGAAAAAGGGTGCGTCAAGTGACATCACTGACATCCAATATAACACTCAATGGAAATGTCTTGCTCTGCATGTTGTGGTTGTATAGTCGTATCCCGTTGTATCTTCTAGTCTTCTGAGTTAGGGTGAGTGATGATAATGAGTGAGTGGTACCATAGTAAAGACATCATCCTGGCAGAAAGGTACCTCCAGTATGTTATCATTAAAGGAAGGTCTGTTGTGGTGACCCATTGAGTCACAGATGTCTCCCGACACCTCTTCGTGTCATTCCTCCAGGTGTGTACTACGACAGGAACTGCAACGCCGAAGACATCAATCACGCCGTGTTGGCAGTGGGCTTCGGAGTCACCGCCAAGGGCAAGAAGTACTGGATCATCAAGAACAGGTGAGGGGTCGGGGGGGCCGTCGGACCCGACACCCTGTCAGGCAAGGGGGCAGGGGGAGTCAGGTGGCACTGGCGGTTGATAATGGGACAGAAGACAGCGGATTGATCTGTAGCAGTTGGTGATGGTGCTGCAGCTGATGATGAAGATGATGATGATGATGATGATGATGATGATGATGATGAAGTTGGGGCCTGGTGGTTCCTGTGTTGACACAGAGTGAGCGTTTTGACTTCTGGCGCCGTCGGACTGATCTCACCCTCCTCTTCTTCATCATCTTCCTCTACCCCTCTCTTTCTTTTTTTGATTGTTTTTTTTTGGTTGACAGTTGGGGCGAGGACTGGGGCCACAAGGGATACATCCTGATGGCGCGTAACCGTGGCAACCTCTGCGGGATCGCCAACATGGCCAGCTATCCAATCATGTGAGGGGACGACCGGCGTCTCTTCGCTGAGGGGCAAGACGGGAAAGGACAGCGAAGCACATCAGGAGGACTTGTCGTCCAGATGACCAACGTCGACGAACAGGAATGTGAAATATTCTAGAATTGACCTGCTGGAATAAGATCAAGATTAAGAAATAATCTAGAACTCCAAATTCGTCGTGCCTTGCCTTTGGCTCTCTAGTCTTTTTTTTATTTCTCTGAAGCACTTTGAATCGCATTACATTTGTCCCGAGAGGATGCGTTTGGAATAGAAACATTTTTGTTAACAGATCATGTTTTTTACCAGTGTTAAGATGTGTTAAGATGTAGTTAAATAATGTGTGTTGAGGCCTTAAGCGTCACATGGTTTTAATTATTGAGTGGCAACATTGCAGGGCAATGGGTCATCTTCCTGTTGATAAAGAATATAGTGTCTACATTCAAATTTTAACCTTCCTCTTTTTGAACTTTGTCTTTTGTTTTCTTGCTCTGGTCAGCACTCTTTTGTTACTTTTTATGATTAAACTGTATCAAACTATTTTGTATGTCATGTTAAATAAATCTTTCGGTTTAAAATTTATCATGTTGTATTTTTTATTTGTTGTATTGAAGTTTATCATGACAGGCTGTGATCGACTCTACAGATTTCGTCATTCATGCAGTATTTCTATGGCTTTGGCTGTGGTTTATGTCTTTAGTAAAAAGACATGAAGCCTCAAACGAAGATAAAAAAATATATCCGATAGGCCCATGTTTGGTTGGAGTACCTTTGGTCTTCTTACTCAGGCGCAACGCTGAGAATAATATCGTAAAGACGGGCACCAAAAGTTACTGTACATCCGAGGACACGCGGAAGAAACGACTTGAACCACGTGACGACATGAAGTGATAAATAGGCAAGCCTCTTTACGAGGAAAGAGACAGCCCTCTCAAACTCGTTCCGTCCCAGCGTCATTGGACCTTTTTCTATCAAGGTAAGTCCAACTGGATGAAAGATGAAAAACGGCTGAAAGACCTTCAACGTGAACGCGGACATATAACGTTTCATTCATTAGGGTACTTTAATTTACATTTTGTGCATATATTTTGTGAAATTTCCACCGCAAAACAGGAAATTATGAACATAAAGGCGATAATATTTTGGCTATGGATATTGGCTGTTATGTAGCCTATAACAACATGCAGTCTTTATATATGTGTCTTAATATGCATTCGGGGTGTGACTCTCTTTCTCTCACACCCTTCTACCCACCACACGCTCCTACCCACCACACACTCCTTCCCACAACACACTTTTAGCGCATTGACTCTTTGAGGCATTGACACGTTTTGCTGATCTACCTGCAGTAGGTTTTCGGTTCCTACTTCCTCTTACTGTAAACTGTGTGTGTGTGTGTGTGTGTGTGTGTGTGTGTGTGTGTGTGTGTGTGTGTGTGTGTGTGTGTGTGTGTGTGTGTGTGTGTGTGTGTGTGCGTGTGTGTGTGTGTGTGTGTGGGGGGGGGGGGGGGTCTGTCTCTGTCTCTGTCTGTGCGCTACAGAATGAATCTAAATTTGAATCAGTCTTTCCATCTCATTTTTGTAACTGTGTGTAACGGATTTGTAAAAGGTCATAACATTTGCTGTGGTGGACGGCTTTATCAAGTTTATGTAGGCCTCTTGAGTTCTTGTGATGGAAAAATCCATATGTTGTATACTTTTAATCATCATTCTAAGCTTTGTTTCCTATTCCTTGTATTGTCTAGCCGCCCTACCTGTTCTTAATGTTACCTAACGTTAACCTTTGTGCCTGGGGTAAACTGGTCACAAGGGAGCAGGGATCCCCTTATACATTCTTCTGCTTGATTAGAACACAGGCCACTCTGTCCTTTAGATCAACATTTCCCTGATTTGATTATTTATTTGTAGATCCTGGATCTCTAGCTGTCACAGGCCTTTATTGATTCTGATTTGGGCCGAATGCAATGCTTGGATGGCCTACCTCTCTGTCTAGCTATCAGGAGGTCGGTGTTGTGATGTAGGCTAGTAGGCCCTCCTGTTGAGAAATATGTCCCCTTCGCGATTCTTTGTGATGGGCAGGGCTTTGAGAGCCGAGGTGGGCCCCAGGTCGATCCATAAAAAGTCACTTTATTGACGATTGACAATATTCACTTAATTTGATCAAACATGCAGGAAAATATTTTACAAGGGGACGCATTTCAAGATAGGAGATCAAACACATACAGCTTACTTTGGCTGGTTTCTCCATATTTCATACGCTACCTGAAATGGATTGAGAATGAATTGTCAATTTTACAGTCAAGTTTTGGGCGGGATGTTTTATTAAATAACCGAATGTTCATCCGTGTTACTTGTTGCTATAGGAACCATGTTTAACTGTATGCTGCTCGCCTCCCTTTGTCTGACGGCGGCGGCAATGTTTGACACTGAGTTTGACCTCCCCTGGGCAATGTGGAAAAGGACCCACAACAAGAACTATGAGACCCAGGTAGGATCCAATGTAACAATGTAGTCCTATTCCCAGACAAGAGAATTTATTTTTCCCCTCCAATATGCGTCTACAAATACTAATCTATGCATTAGTTAATTGATTAACATACAAACATACCTACTTTCTTTGAAAACACACAGTTTCTACATAGATGGACGCGTTGACGTGTGCAAAAATTGACCTCAAGTCTATTTTAGCAGTTTGCTGCATGTCAGACGGGCTCAGTGTAGCAGCTCTCGTGATTTGAAAGTAAAGTCTAAGTAAGTGTAAGTGTTTCTTTATGGCTCGACATAAGGTTGTGCGACGCGTTGTTTGCGTACCCCAGCCCTACCATGGGGGTAAGTCGCAATTCCCTCCATTGAATGCCCTATACATGAAGAAATAAATGAGCAACTTTCCTTCAATAAGTCTGTCAAGCATTCTAACACTTCAGAACATTTTGAAAAACGGAACCCTTCACAGACAGAATGAGCAGAGAGCTGCTGATTCATGGCAAACGGCACTCCGTTCAAAGGTTAGGGGTTGCAACGTGCTCTGAGCTGCTTGTGGCGACTTGCCTACCAATCATCTTTATATCTTTAAGTGATTTATCTAAATTCATGATCACCCTTTGAAGCAAGCGAACCTACTTCAATCATGGGAGTCCAAACAATGGGAAGAACCAGGGTGATTAATAGTGGACAGATAGTGAGTTTAAACTCAATCATGATGTGGGATTAATGTAATGCAACAGGGGGCATAAGGGCTGTCCATATGGCATTGGTTTATGAGGCAGTTTAGTCTGTCTCATTTGGATGTAAAATATAGCAAGTGTCAAAAATATTTCTACCCCAAACAATCAAAACAATAACAAAGGCCTTAGTTTGATGACGTTGTGAAGTAACGTGCGAACTGCGAACATGGGAGTTGCCTTCACAACCATGCAGGGGAAAATCTATCAGAAGTGACTCAGAAATCACGACGAGTTAATGTATTAACGTATTATTGATGTTACGTTTAGTTTATTCACGTTATACCATTTCATTCTAGAAAATGTAACATTAAGTAAAATTACGTTAACTTGCTAACCTACGATTAGATGAGTCGACTACCAAAATAACTGGAGATGATATAATTTATGGTAGCCAAAACATAAAAAATTAAAATAACTTTATGAGTGTTTAACCATTGTAAT
>NC_082392.1:12378164-12393164 GCF_031168955.1 Gadus macrocephalus
CAAACTTCTTATTTTAAAGGTCCAATGAATTGAGTAGCATCTAGCGGTGAGATTGCAGAATGCAAAAAACAGACCCCCCCCCCCCCCCCCCTCCCTTTCCAACGACTAGGGTGGCCTGTATTGTGTAAGGTGCTCAATCGGGTAGATTTTATATATTATATTTCATAGTCACCATGGACACTGTACATGCTTTAGGACATTGCAGAGGCCATCATCTATTGACATTTTCTCTACACACGGTCCTCTCTTCGCTACACTATTTAACATGTGGATTATAAAGTCTGCGGCCAGCGGTCAATGTCGCTAGTGCGTCCAAGTGATGGTTAGCTTCTCGGACACTTTAGTATCAATACATGGTGTGGCTGGATGTGTGGAGCGCCGTCTTTCCAGCGGATGTTGATGGCGCACCAGAGATAGTGTTAAACTTCTTACTTATAGTATAACGCCAGAGTGTGTGGCAAGTTTCATACATATCATAAAGCATAACATTGGCGGTACTAAAACATTATTGTTCGTAGCCATGAGGACAACACGCCTCCCTCCTTCCTGGAACTGTTAGCCCAAAAATCACTCTTTTAATTTAATTTAACAGACGTTGTATCTAGAGCCATTTTTTCCTTCTGGGCTACTGTAGGAAAATGGTCTTGCAACATGGCATCACCCATGAGGGAGGACCAGATCCCTTTGTAGATCCTCCTAAAATAGCGAAAACACATCTGATGTTTTTTTTCATGGGATTACACACAAACTCAAACATAATTAGGAATCTTTCTGCCAAGTCCGTTCGCTGAATGCCACTGAATTCTACACACGGCAACTTTTAACGTGTTTCTACAAAGGGCATCGTGAAGGTTACAAAGGGCTTACCCTACAAATCCTGGCTCCATCTCCCCCCCCCCCCCCCCCCATGCAGTACTTGTGCGGGTCCTGCTGGGCCTTCAGTGCTGTGGGGGCCCTGGAGGGCCAGCTGGCCAAGACCACCGGGAAGCTGGTGGACCTAAGCCCTCAGAACCTGGTGGACTGCTCCGGCCGCTTCGGGAACCACGGCTGCTTGGGGGGCAGCATGCACCAGGCCTTCCGCTACGTCATCGCCAACGAGGGGATAGACTCTGAGGAGGCCTACCCCTACCGGGCCAAAGAAGTGAGTGGGCAGTGGGGGTCTACCTCTATAGGGTAGAGGTGAGGACCAGTCTACCTCTATAGGGTAGAGGAGGACCGGTCTACCTCTATAGGGTAGAGGTGAGGACCAGTCTACCTCTATAGGGTAGAGGAGGACCGGTCTACCTCTATAGGGTAGAGGAGGACCGGTCTACCTCTATAGGGTAGAGGGGAGGACCAGTCTACCTCTATAGGGTAGAAGGGAGGACCAGTCTACCTCTATAGGGTAGAGGAGGACCGGTCTACCTCTATAGGGTAGAGGTGAGGACCAGTCTACCTCTATAGCATTGGTTCTCAAAGTGCGGCCCGCGGGCCAATGGCGGCCCGCGGAATCATTCCTGGCGGCCCGCAATGACATACATAATTATGTAAGTTATAAAAAAAAAAAAAGAAAAAAAAAAACTTTTTATTTTTATTTTTTTTAGCAATATTAATTTAAACAAATATAAATAAATATAAAGAGAAAATTCGACTCTCTCTAGCTTTCAATTAAATCCTTTTACATTTTTTAGTTTTAATCCGGCTGTACATTACTTTGAAAGGGTGAACCTCAGTTTCATGATTTAGACCTCACTTGACTTCACTCCCAGAGGTCCACGGTGCGGGTGCAATGTTTTTTCACCACTGGGATGCTGACGGCGTTTCCCGCCAACATTTTTTTTCCTTTGGCGGCCCTCAGTCAAATTTTGGGTTCCTAAATTGGCCCTCAGTTGTCAAAACTTTGAGAACCCCTGCTCTATAGGGTAGAGGAGGACCGGTCTACCTCTATAGGGTAGGAGGACCGGTCTACCTCTATAGGGTAGAGGAGGACCGGTCTACCTCTATAGGGTAGAGGGGAGGACCAGTCTACCTCTATAGGGTAGAGGGGAGGACCAGTCTACCTCTATAGGGTAGAGGTGAGGACCAGTCTACCTCTATAGGGTAGAGGGGAGTACCAGTCTACCTCTATAGGGTAGAGGTGAGGACCAGTCTACCTCTATAGGGTAGAGGAGGACCGGTCTACCTCTATAGGGTAGAGGAGGACCGGTCTACCTCTATAGGGTAGAGGAGGACCGGTCTACCTCTATAGGGTAGAGGAGGACCGGTCTACCTCTATAGGGTAGAGGAGGACCGGTCTACCTCTATAGGGTAAAGGAGGACCAGTCTACCTCTATAGGGTAGAGGGGAGGACCGGTCTACCTCTATAGGGTAGAGGAGGACCGGTCTACCTCTATAGGGTAGAGGAGGACCGGTCTACCTCTATAGGGTAGAGGGGAGGACTGGTCTACCTCTATAGGGTAGAGGAGGACCAGTCTACCTCTATAGGGTAGAGGAGGACCAGTCTACCTCTATAGGGTAGAGGAGGACCAGTCTACCTCTATAGGGTAGAGGAGGACCAGTCTACCTCTATAGGGTAGAGGAGGACCAGTCTACCTCTATAGGGTAGAGGGGAGGACCAGTCTACCTCTATAGGGTAGAGGAGGACCAGTCTACCTCTATTGGGTAGAGGTGAGGACCAGCCTACCGCTACCAAGCAGTGCTTAAAACCAGTGTCTGGCGGGTGCTTTTATCCAAAGCCAATCGGAATGAATTTGGTTAGGTACAGGTCATTCCTGAGGAGCGAGGGGTAAGGGTGCCTGCATGTAGACTGGCGTTGGGTTAAAACCAATAACCTTTCGGCTTGGAGTCAATCAACCCTAACCAATAGTCTATCTTGCCCACAAGGTGGAATGAGGAAAACAATGGAAAAACTAACTAGTCCTATACATCGACTTCAGTAGAAGCTAGTAGGGTATGACCTGCACTACCAGTGAGGGGTATAAGGTTGACCATCTGAATGAATGTCAGTTTCAAAGCCGGGTATATTCAGGCTGACTACATAACAAGACACCAACTATTATACGTCTATCAGCTCAGAGACACCATTAACCTTCATCTGCCCTGTTAGAAATGGTTAGAAACATACACGGTTAGACATTTCATAATAGTCGAGGATAAGGTATGGGTTTCTGTGGGTTTATGTTAAAATTATAGATGGTTAAGGTTTTTGATTTATGTTGTGTTTTCTTGAAGATTATTGATTGTTAACTTTATGGTGTGTGTGTGTGTGTGTGTGTGTGTGTGTGTGTGTGTGTGTGTGTGTGTGTGTGTGTGTGTGTGTGTGTGTGTGTGTGTGTGTGTGTGTGTGTGTGTGTGTGTGTGTGTGTGTGTGAGAGAGTGTTTGCACATGTGTGTGTGTGGTCAAGGTCAGGGTAACCATCAGGCAGACAGTATTGATTAGGCAGACCTTATTGATTGGCTAGACATATTTCCATCATTGTTCCTGCTTGCCTGGGGCCTTTCCGGCCAGCCATGGGCTTTGCTAGTCCAACATCACGTCCCAGATAGCTCCAACTTGAGCTCTTCCCAATTTAGAAATGCTGGTTTTGTATGAGGTTTGGGAGAGAGAGATAAATAAATAAATATACATGGTCATAAATGTACACCTAATGTGCATGGATATAGGAAGCCATGTATTTCTTTTTAGAAAAATCTGCTAGAATTATCAATTGTCTGTATATATGTAATAATTTAATGTATGCTATTTCTTTTTGTCTTTTTTTTGTATGCGCATTTCATAAGCTATTACTAACAATGCTTCTCTATAGCTGCCTATGGTATGCTATAACTGGCCATGCTATGCTATAACTGACCAAGCTAAACTACAGCTGACGACGCTGAAGCTATAGCTGAACACAAGTACAACTTGCTAAGCTATAACTAGTCATGCTAAGCTATAGCTGACAATGCTAAGCTATAACTGACTGTGTCTCCTCCCCCCAGGGTCAACAGTGCATGTACACCGCGGCGTCCCGCGCAGCTAACTGTTCCGGCTACATGATCCTGCCACAGGGCAGAGAGGAGTTGCTGCAGCGCGCCGTGGCACTCGTGGGACCCATCTCCGTAGCGATCGACGCCTCCCAACAGAAATTTGCTTTCTACGAGAGCGGTAATGGAACTCTCCCCAGGGGTCCATGTTGAAATGTCCCCAGCACAGATTTTAACAATGAGAAGACCGATGTTTGTGTTTCAATGTTTGTGTGTGTCATTGCATCGGTAAAATGATGGTTGCATGAAGTTTTATAATCATATAGAATAACTATGTAGAACTTATATAAAAGATTCCATCATTTTTATCTGATTGATTTGACATTACATTAAAATAAGTAGCAAAACTGTATTATTTTGAGAGGAAATAATTTTTGATTTGATTTTTCCATGACTTGCATATCAGTCTTTAGGCAGACAACAAACAGATAACGGGGTGCTGTTGTTTCAGGGGTGTACAACGAGCCGACGTGCACCCAGAAGGTGAACCACGGGGTGCTGGTGGTTGGCTACGGGACGCAGGACGGCCAGGAGTACTGGCTGGTGAAGAACAGGTGTTTCTCTCACACACACACACACACACACACACACACACACACACACACACACACACACACACACACACACACACACACACACACACACACAGCTTGCCATCTGTTGCCCTGCTGTGCATTCAAAGCGCAGCGGAGGACAGTGAGGTAGTAAAGCCACCATATCAATTAAGGCTCCATGTAATTGCAATTTAGCTTACACCTTTAACTCATATCTGTACTGTACAATTCTTTATTTTAAAGGGTTGTTATTTTCGATGACATTACGCTTATTTATTTATATTATTTATTATTTTCTCTATGAATAAAGTTCATTATTCATGTTATTCTTATTAATAAAACATTTTAGAGAGTTAACGTTTTGGACTACTAGCCGCTCTGTGTCCTGTATTCCTCGTTTGAGATCGATATCTTATGTTGCATTTTCTGTATTCATGTTGCACATTATATTCTTAACGATAGATACAATATAACAATATAATGGTGTCAAATGTTCTGCTCTCTCTCACAGTTGGGGAAAAGGCTTTGGAGAAAAGGGGTACATCCGAATGTCTCGTAACCAGGGCAACCAGTGTGGCATCGCTGTGTACTGCTCCTTCCCCATTATGAACAAAGAAACAAACTAAATGGTTTTGTGTTAGCTTAGCATGCTTCCTAAGGAGCATTTATTTTTAAACGTTTCTTTTTCCAGTTAAAATGTTGCACTCTAAAGTTTACAGTGTGGAGGTTTTAAAATCAAATAATTCTAGATACTTTTTTATAATTATACGTGATCCATAAACATTTCTAACGATGTCAAATTCAATTCTATAACCGTGTTTGCCTTGCCAAATGTTATTTGATTCCATGCGGACTCGTGTCAGTTCAACTTTGCGTGACCGTGCATGGATTATTGTGAATAATAATGTCTGCATGTATGTGGATATTTGCTCCTTGATGTAAATGTGTATCTATGCAAATAACGTTTGTGAGCGTGTGGGTGAGATGGCCTCCGTGGACGTGCACTGTGAAAACAACACATAGCCTACAAGACGTCCAGTGATGCCCACAGTGCATGTATCTGGTTGTAGTTTGAACAAAAGTAAACAAACCAAACAGTGATTGGGTTACAAATGAGTCATTTTTTATTTATTTTTTTAGTGCAACATCACAACAAACAATTTTCACATGAGGTATTCAAAGGGCTTTTCTTTAGTTGCTGATACAAAATGTCCCACCATGATTGACGTTTAAAGTGTTGTGTATCTTTTCTTTTTCTTTTTTTTTTAAAGCCTTTGGTTTGGTTAGCCACATTCATAGGTAAGTCTATAACACATGGACGAGAAAGATCACATTTAGCATGGTGGGTGGAGTCGGAGTTGAGGAAACTCAGGACTTAGTCAAATATAATATTTCCCTCAACTCTTTCCCGTTTAAAGCTTTTTGTATGGATTTCAGTAATTATTTTTCCTACTTACAACAGTGGGATTGAAACAGTATTCAACTACACTAAACACCTTGGAGAAAAGAGGGTGGGAGGGGGGGGGTGGAGGGTGGGGGGGGTGGAGGGGGAGGGGGTTACTTGGGAACAGCTTGGTTTACAAATGTGGAAAAATAGCCTTTGTCTCCTCTGACCTTTCTATCGGGGGGAGGTGGGGGGGGAGGGTATTTGATTATTGGGCTTTTCTGTTACAGCAAGTCACATGATTCAGAATTTTTTTCGGAAACAAGGATTAGGCAACGTTGATTACAGCAAGATCCTCCTTGCTTGGATTGTCACCTCCTTTTTTTTGGTCTTGAGGATGATTTTCATATATTTATTTACATACAGAACATGGATAAATATGACACTCTAGCATACTGGAGTTTTAGCTTTGGCTGGACAGAGGCCCATCTGGGGCCTCAAACGACAGATTGATTCCAGCACATTTGGTTTTTGAAGGAATGGAGAAGAGACAGCTGGACATATAGAATAGATAGGATAGATAAGATAGATAGATGACGTAGATAGACAGACACCCTGAAAGGATGGAAATCTTTGGTTAAGGAACATTGTTGCCACACAACATCTCACAGTTGAGGTAGATGGGTAAAGTCTTCATGTACACTCGGGGAGGGGGGGGGGGGGGGGTGGACAATTCGGGTAAACACTAAAGGGGTTCACAGAGTCAAAAAAAGACTTTTATCCACAGACACTGCCTCATGTCAGTTTCTCAGTTCCAGTTTGACGTAATACTGTTAGATAATGCGACGTAGACACGTGGCATTAGGAAAGCTAAACCCGCGGTGCTTTTTGGATTTCTCTGAGCGCAACGTTAGCTTTGATAGGAAACTGCTAAAAGTACCCATGAAACAACAATGATTCAGCAGTTACCCATCAATCTTTGGTTTTAATTCGAACTGTTTTTTTTTTGGTTTTTACCTTTTTACAAAAAAAAAGTTTATTTCTGAAAGTAAACGCTAGCTTCTATTATTACTATTTTTTATCATTTTTGAGCTTCCTTTGCAAAGCGCCGTGACGATGTTTCAGGGTTCAGGGTCCACACTGGGGGGCGCCAGAGGCTAGAATATCCGCAGATCGCCTGCGGCGGAAGGCCTACTTAATTTCCTCCTCCTGTCCTTCGGAAGGGAAGAGGGCTCCCCCGGTTGACGCAGAACAGAAGGTCGTTCGCTAGGCCTAAATATAGTCGAACCTCTGTCTCGCCTGTCCTTTGACACTAGTATACACTCACGGTGGTGGGCCCCAGTCTAGAGACCAGCCTACATGCTTCACTGTTTTTTCCGCCCTCTCATCTTTCTTCTTTTTATTTCCCTGCTAACGGACTCCACCCTGCATCCTCACCTCCACCCCCGCCCTTCCTCCCCCTTTCTCGCTCTCAGCATGCGTACAATTGTTGCTCATTAAAGTTTCATTCAGCTCCATGCTGCTCCTGATCCACCCCTCCCACTGCCAATTCCACATGATTCAGCCTGCTCTCTGATCTCTCCCCACGCCCTGTCGACCACCCCCCCCGCCCCACTCCTAAAGCCCACAGGTCTGTCCGAGAGCAGACCCCAGACCCCTGAACAGATACCCGGTAGAGGAGACGGGAGGATAAAAAAAACAAAACAAAAAAATCCCTAAGAAAACCCTTCCCTTTGAAGTGTGCGGAAAAAAGTCGATGACCTCTTTCATGACCGCACGTCTTTCAAGTGCACGCTGTGAGACAGGGGGGAGGCGGGGGGGGGGGGGCCGGGTGGAGGTGGGTGGGGTGTTAAAGATGCAGAAGTGGACCGTCTCAGACAGCGTTTACCGGGGGCTGCTTCCCTTGTCTAGAACAACGTCACTAGGAGAACAGCGCCCACGCAACAGAATAATCAGCTATCACCGGCACTGAAGGTCTGAGGAGACACCCCGTACCCTCCAAGCCCCCTTCCTCGCTATCCCACCTCCCATACAACTGAGGACCCCTAACCCCTCTGGAGCGGTGTGGAACTGAGGCAACTGGCAGGAGTCTTTGGCAGGTGAAAAACGGTACGAAACAGTGCGGGGGGAACAGTACGATCGCCCCGTCTGCCCTGCATCACTGGGGACACGGGGTGGGGGGCCGGGGGTGACAGGGAGAGTCAGGGGGCCTTCCATGCAGTCCCCCGGGCGGACACCCAGTGCGTTGCGTTAACATGTGGTCAGGGGCCCCTCAAGGACCTACAGACTTGGAGCGGGGGCCCCCATGTGCCCCTTTGCGCTTCTGGGCCTATGGGTGTCACATTGTTATCGCTAGTAGTATTTAAAAGGATCATAATTATTATTATAATTATTCATATTCATATCATTATTACAACATTCAAACAGGCTTTGGCCGTGGATTTCAGGAGCAGACCACAGAGACAAACTAGAGGAATCCCCCGAACGCAACAGAAGAGGCCAGGCCTAGGGGCCGGGGAGATGGAGACATACGCAACACCAGCGGTGGGGTTGGGGGGAGAACAAAGGGGCAGGGTTCAGTACATTCAGGGAGGACAATCTTCATCTTTGGTATTATGATGGGAGCCTACAGCTAAAAGTGCCCATCAGAAAAAAGTCTTTAGTTTCACACAGGACATAGAAAGCATCATTAAATAAATACTTACAGTATATAGATAGAATAAATAAATAGGCAAATAAATAGAGAGAGGAAAGTAAAACGAGGGAAATCAAAAATATAAATCAATAAATACACAAATGCAGTAATAAATAGTTTGATCAGATCAGCAGTTGCATTTAAAACCTTCTTGTTCCAATTGAAGTATTGGCTATGAGGAGGGACATGAAAGCCCTTCCTCTGTGGACCAAAAATGACCTTGTACGTCAGCAGGGCCGGAACAACTGCCCCGCACTTCCAACGTGTTTCTATAAATAGAGCGATGTGCTTGAAATCTGTACAAAAGGGCTGAAAGAATTACAATCCTCCATTTTTCTAGACATCTGATAGATAAAAAAAGAAAAGGAAAAGATCTTTGCGATGTTGGAACTGTTTTGTGTTCAGTTGTTTGAAAATAGATGAGTGGAAAAATACTAAAACTTCAATATAGATTGTGTCTGGTGGATGCCTCTTTCACTTTGGCGTCTATCTTTTTGTTGTTGTTTTGTTCGTCTTGGGGTTTTTAGGGGTTTTTCTTGAAAGTCAGAAATGGCTGTGGAGCTTTTGTTTGGGAAGCTCTGTGTCTTGAATTTCGATGGTTGCTCCAACACATCTCGGTTTTTCTGCTCCCCGTGTTTGCCTTATTGATTCTGTCTTGGCCCTACAGTGAGGTGCGCTGCACATTCTCCCCTTGAAAAACGCCGATTTATTCAAGGCGCAACCATCTTCAGTGGAGTAGTGCAGGACGCTGGAGGTTCTGGCCAGTGGTAAATGATTGACAACGGGGAGGGGTCAATGAAAGACCTCTCCCAAAACAAGGTCCATAGTCCTGTGAACCATTACCATGGAAACACCCGCTAAAGAAAGTGGAAAAGGCTACCAAAAGTTATTCAGGAAAACAAACTGAAAACGGAAAATGTGACAGTTGGTAAAATAATAAGTGCCGCTTTTTTTTCTCTTGTTCACCTTGATTCTTGAGAGAAAAATCGGGGGGCATGAAAACACGTTGGATGGTAAGACTGGTCACAAGGGAATTGAGAGCACACTGATTCAGAATACACGACGTCCCTCCAAATGTGAGTGGGCCTCTGCCTCTTGATTGTTCACGTTTGGAGAGAGAGAGAGAGAGAGAGATGACTCGCAGACTCTGAGGTTTACGCGGCCCCCCCCCCAAAAGAAAAATATGCTTCCTCCTGATTCATAATACCCTCATCATCATCATCATCATCGTCATCATCATCTCTATTCTACAGCATCGGAAAGTAAAAAAATCGAAAACGCAATGAGATAGATGTCCACGACAGGGTGTGACTCTTCTCATCAAAGTCAAAGATCAAACATGGCACCCTTTGACTGTACAAAGCAAGACCTCCCGTGTCCTGCGATCATCATCCTCCTCCTCCTCCTCCTCTTAGGCATCGCACCCCCTTTTCATTCCAAAGGGGGTGCGATATCGAACTTTGGTTTCAGGAAAAAGCGTCAAAGTACTTCTTCGTCTTCGTAAAAAATAAATAAATGAACGCCGTCGCTCCGTCTAATAACGAGGAGAACATTGCAATCACGGCCGATCCCTGCCCGGACCGGTCAATGTGACCTCCACCTTTACTTGCTCTAACGCACTCCACCGCCTCCGTCTCCTCCACCTCCTCTCCCCACCTCCTCTCCTCCTCCTCAGGCGGTGCTGCAGGACACGGCGGAGGAGGAGACGCTGGAGCCGGAGGAGCCCGTGGAGGACGGGCGGCCCTCGTCGGCCCACTTGTTGAGGTTGCGGCGCCGGGCGTTCATGAAGAAGTTGCTGACGGTGGACAGCTCCAGGCCCAGCTGCTGGGAGATGGTGATCTGCAGGTCCTTGGCCGGCCGGTGGTTCTCCCTGAAGATGGCCAGCAGCGTGCGTCTCTGGAGGTCAGTGAACACCAGCCGGGTGCGCTTGGGCCCCTGGTTCCGCTCCAGCTTGCTCTGCTCCTGCTCCTTCCGCTTGCATGCTGTGGGAGAACACACACAGACACATGCACAAGCACACATGCACACACGCACACACACACACGCACACACACACACACACACACACACACACACACACACACACACACACACACACACACACACACACACACACACACACACACACACAGACACACGGAGACGCACAGAGACACACACAGAAGAGATTGAGAATTAGTATTCATAAATATAGTTGGTAAAAGAAGATAAATTGTACTAAAACGTTGCTATATATCTGGTGCACGTATTTTATTTTTCAACTATAGATATATTTTCCTTCCATTTGTTTCTCTTTTTGTCTTAGATTAATAATCCCAGATGGTAAATGTGGGTGTGTCGCAGCAGAAGACAGGACAGTATTTAGAATGAGAAAGGATTAAGAAAGGATAAAAATGGAGCTAAATTATTTGAAGCTCTGTTTTTTTAATTTGGATGGTTGCTCCATTTCCATGGCGATTCAATAAATAATGAAATAAATGAGAAGGAATGAGACAGGAAAGAAGGAGTACAAGGTAGCAGAATTTAGCGAACAGAGTGTGGAGCCAGGGCTAACTAGGACAAATGGATTAGTTGTGAGAAAGTGGATTTGTTGAGAGAAAACAGATTAGCTAAGCAAGTTTGATTAGCTAAAAGAGACAAATCAGCACTGCTTGTTTGGGGGGGGAATGAAGATGTTCAGTCACACACCTGCTGTTGCATAGAGCCCTAAAATGGCTGTTTAGAGCCCTAACGTTATCCATCTCTCTATCCATGTATCTATCTCAATTCTGGTTTGTAACATAGACAATTCTATCTTTAATATCTATCTGTCTATTTATGCATGTATGTATGTATGTATGTATGTATGTATGTATGTATGTATGTATGTATGTATGTATGTATGTATGTATGTATGTATGTATGTATGTATGTATGTATGTATGTACGTACGTACGTACGGACGGATCTATCTATCTATCTATCTATCTATCTATCTATCTATCTATCTATCTATCTATCTATCTATCTATCTATCTATCTATCTATCTATCTATCTATCTATCTATCTATCTATCTATCTATCTATCTATCTATCTATCTATCTATCTATCTATCTATCTATCTAAATTTTGGTTTGTGACATAGGAAATTATGGATTTCCTTTTAATTTATATAAAATATTCAGAGATAACTCATCTACAGGATGAAATTATTCTCAGAAAATAATACAATTCCAAAGTTGAATCAACAGCGTTAATTATGGAATAATAAAAAAATATATAGGATAATCAACTAAGGATATCATAAATTAGGATTTCCTAATATCTTCATAAGCTTTTAATTCTCATCGTAAATGTGCCAAAGTTTGAAAAATGGAAACAAAGACCAAACAAAGACCTCTTTCTGTGTAACATCTTATCGGGTATAAACCAGCTGATAAAAGCACGGTTTAGCTTTTACACTTTTCAGTATTTTACTTAACACATCCATGATCCTACACAAGATAGCTCTCTATTCCTCCAGCAAACAGCTCAAACCAACCACTACTCAAGGCCCAGACCTTCCCCTGAGTGCGTATTCATATTCCACTTAATGTTCCTGACCAAGCAGTGCGATAATGGAAAACATGTTTACACGGTGCAACGCTGCCAAGCTACTTTCCAAATTACACAATCGTAGCATCAGAGGAGGAGATGCAAGAAACAAACCCACAAAACACTCTGTTGTACTTCTGTTGTCTGTTGTGTTGGGGAGAGGAAATGTAGATGTGAGGCAGTGTGAGGAGATGGACTCTGTGGTGTATTCACCGTGTTGTGATCTGTAGACCCCTCTGACCTCCAGCGCACTGTAACTCTGTGTTGACAGCCTCTACAACACGCAACCTCTGCCTTTGTGTTGGAGCTGAACCCAACAGCACCCCATCTCTCACTCTGTCTCTGCCTCTCTCTCTTTCTCTCTCTCCATCTATCACTCTGTCTCTTCCCCTCTCTCCATTTCTCCCTGTGTTTGCCTGCCTCTCTCTCTCTCTCTTTCCATCACACTCTGTCTCTGCCTCTCTCTCTTCTCTCCATCTTTCACTCTGTGACTCTACCGTACTCTCTGTCTCTCCATCTCTCACTCGTGTCTCCGTCCCTCTCTCTCTCCACTGCTCACTCTGCATCTCTGCCTCTCCTTCTTCCTTTCTCTCCTCTATCCATCTTTTCCCTTATGCTCTTTAGATATATTTCTCCCTCTCTCTTTCCCTCTGACTGTCAATCTCTTGGTCTTTCTCTCTCTGTATTTTCTCTCTCCCTCTCGTCTCTCTGTCTCCCTCCCTCCTCCTCTCTCTCTGTCTCTCTGTCTCTGTGTCTCCCGGTCTCTCTCTTACCTCTTTGACCAAAGGGGCCGGATTAGTTTTTCATGAAAGTAATTTACATGTTGTGGTGGCACTAAGCAATAATCACTTAAGGGTGAACTCATTTATTTTCTATTAAGTGATTGGGGGTGGGGGGGGTGGGGGGTACGTCAATAGTGAGTGAAACAAGCAGCGTCGGCATAGCCCCGGGTGTTCTGAGGCTCTAAGTGGACTCCCAACATATTTGGGCGAGTCGCGTAATTACCTAAATGCACACTTTTAAGAGGTTTCGGTCTGCAGACGGCTCGCCTGCTGGGACGCGTTTTTTTTTTCTGCTGATGCCATCAAATGTGTCTTTGGATGTAAGAGCCGGGAGAGATGGGCGCGCCACCGCCACGTGCACCAAGCACACACGCACACACACACACACACACACATACACACACACACACACACACACATACACACACACACACACACACATACACACACACACACACACACACAAACACAGATATACACACACGCAGACACATACACACACACACACACACACACACACACACAAACACACATATACACTCACAGAATGTGAAACAAATGCACTCCAATTGACACACCCGCACGCACACACAAATTGCCTCACAGCCAAGTGGAATGTAGGCACTCTCGAAAACGAACAAACACACACGGTTGAGAATGAAAATCAACACACACTTAAACACACCAACACACAGGTCACCAGAGACACACGTTGGAGGATAAACACTGACACACACACAATTAGACAAAGACACTCCAATGCACACACACACAATCACACACACACACACACACACACACACACACACACACAAACACACGCACACATACACACGCACACTTAACACATGTACCACTTACTACCAACTCGGCATATAAGATGGTCTTTGCTCTTTAGACATTCAATTGATTGGCTTATATCTCCCTATTGTGAAGCAGCTCACACACACACACACACACACACACACACACACACACACACACACACCATGCGCTGCGTGCTGATGGTGGTGTTTGCCGTATGACTGGCACTTCACTATGAAAGGCAGCAGCATGGAGCAGCTCTCATTAGCCGAGCACTTGAGGAATAGGCCTGACCTTACTGCCGTTCTCGTCTCATCACCGGCATGACAACCTCAGCACCACAGGATCCCAGCAGACGGAAGAAGAAGAAGGAACTACCTCCACAACTGGGCTTTTCGCAGCCGTGAAATATTAATTGTGTGCTTGTGAATGAATAAATTGTGTTGGTGGACGATCCCCTCCGGATTGGTACGTGAAGGAAATGTTTTGGACTGCTCAGATCTGCTGGCGTCGCCGGGGGAAGATACCGGGGTGTGTGTGTGTGTGCGCGAGTGCGATTGTTTTGTGTGCGCGTGGTGTAGGTGGATCAACGTCGGTTTGTTTTGCATTTCTGAGCGTTATCGAACCCTGCCTCGTTAAAAACCCCAGAAGTGTCAGATAACATGTCAACATTATACCGTATCTTTATTTATACATGAAATGTCTGCACAGGCCGCTGTTGGATGAATATACATGGAGGTGTATATGTGTGTGTGTAATGCACGGGCCCACCAGCCAATAGGACGGCACGGCGCCGGGCCCATGTCATAACGACAACGTCGACATGCTAGCAGGGTAGTTAGCCCGCTGTAGGGCTCCCTTGAAGCAAGGATTTATGGGTAGTTAGAGAAGTCGTGGGGATCCTCAGTGCCCCCCCCCCCCCCCCCCCCCCCCACCCCCAAAAGCCCCAACCTCCCATCTCAATCCACAGTGGTGGCGGAGGCGGGGGAGGCGGGGGAGGCGGTGGCGGCTGAGGGGCGGCCATATTGCTCCTCCACCATTAACTAAATGCATCCGTGTGGCGTAATCACGTCGTGTAAGAGGCTCGCAATTACCGCGCCATAAATCGGCGGGTGGGTTGCACCCCCCCAGCCCCCCCAAACCCCCCGTCCCCCGTCCCCCGTCCCCCCGGTCCCCCCCTGCGCCAAGCTGGGCGCCGCCT
>NC_082392.1:12398164-12408164 GCF_031168955.1 Gadus macrocephalus
TAATCTCCTCCCCGCCCACTCCTCCGCCTCCTACTCCACCCAGGCCGCCGCCGCCGCCGTTGTTGTTGCCGCCGCCGCCGTGCATCCCCTCGCCCGGGGGGGACAGGGACAGGGCGGGCGAGGCGGAGGCCAGCGGGTGCTCCCCGAGGATCTTGGCGTTCTGCTGGCCGGGGTGGTGCGGGTGGTGGGGGTGGTGGGGGTGGTGTGGGTGGTGCTGGTAGTGCTGGTTGTAGAGGTGGGGGTGGTGGCTGGGCGCGTGCTGGTGGGCGTCCATCTTGTTGAGCTGGTGACCCACCAGCGAGCCGTCGCCCCCGCCCCCGCCCCCGCCCCCGCCGCCTACGCCCAGGCCCGGCGGGGACATGTCGCGGCCGAAGTCGGGGGTCCGGCAGAACAGGTTGCCGGCGTGCACCTCGTAGCCGCCGTGCAGCATCTGGCCGGCGTTGGGGTTGGCGGGGGGGCTGGCGCCCAGGCCGCCGTAGCCGTGCATGGCGGAGGAGCCCCCCGCGGCCGAGGGCGGGCTGAGGCTCTGGGCCACCGCCAGCTCCTTGGCGTAGGGGTTGTAGAAGTTCCCGGGCAGGCCGCGGTCCTCCCGCATCAGGGTGAAGCTGCCGATCACGTTGCTGACGGGCAGGCAGGGGTGGTGGTGGTGGTGGTGGTGGTGGAACTTGTCGTCGAAGGGCTGCAGCGGCGTCAGGGTGGTGTAGGTGCTGCCGCAGCTGGAGGGCGCGTCGCCGCCGTAGCCGAGGGCCGACATGGAGTGGTCAAATCCCGGGGGCCGGTGCTCGGGCTCCAGGGACATGGAGGGGCCCCCAAGGGTGGGCCGGGGGAAGGCGGCCGAGAGGTCCCTGGTGTGGAGCATGGCCCGGCCGTCCTGACTGTGGGCCAGCTCGGGGTGGCTGTGGAGGGACATCTCCCCCAGACTCACATCCATCCTCGCTCGGCGTGGAGGGGCCCGGCTCTTTTGTGTTTTTATTCTTCTGGCGCTTTGTTTTTTTTTCTTGGCTTGTTGTTGTTGTTGTTTAACGGACGGGTGTAAAGTGTCTGGAAGGTCTCTTGTTACGGGAGACTCTATGGATTTATTGATTTGTAAATGAATTGATTTCCTGGCTTATGGGGTGTCTAATTAATTATCTGATAAAGTTAAGTAGTGTCCTTAAACTCCAGGAAAACGAGTGTGCAACAGTGTCGGCAAAATTAACCATCATATTAGGTTCATTTGTGCAACAACAGTCTCTTTCCCCTCTGTCTCTTTTTGGTGCCTAGCAGCGTAGGACGGCGGGCGCCTGGCTTTTGTGCCTGCACAAGAAAAGATATGCGACATTACTAGATGCTGTCTTACAACTTTTATTCTTAAAGACAAAAATAACCAAGTATATCACATACGACATTCATTTTCAGCCATGCATGATCAACATTTGGATATTTTTTGCGTAATTCCATTTTTTTTTCTTTGTAATTATTAAACCTTCCGGATGAAAACTATCAACAGTATCGAGGTTTACAATCGCTTAACATAACGACAGTTTAACGTGTATTATTTTTGATATCGTGCAAAGTTACGAATTCAAAATCACGGCGCATGCGACGCACACACACATTAACGACGCACCAGGATCTCTTATTAGGCTCCCGAACAACAGGCAGCGAATGAAGGACGACGCTTTGCGCGAACATGCTTTAACATGCAACTCCATAAAAAACACAAGCACCGCCGTGCGTTAATACGCTCATTCTGATTCGATCGCGAATTAAAAAGAAACACCGTAGGCCTACCTTTATTATCCACTTATTTGAGCGTATCCGCGGCTGTAGTCCATCCTGTGCATCCCTCCGATTGTGTCGCCAGTCTCTGCCCAGCCAACCCGTCCGCACACATCCACACAGTGTTGTCCGATGCGCCAAGGGATCCTACATTCAACAAAACACCACGGCGGTTACCCCCAAACGTCCTCTGTCCGTGCCTTTCGTCTTTTTTCCAAACGTTCGCGGTCCTAAAACGTGCAGCTCTAGCCTCGTTTTCTTTACCCTAGCAGCTCTCCTCTTTTTCTTTCATTATCTCGTGAGATTTTCTTCCTCCTCTTCCTCCCTCTGCCAGCCACTTCATCGATTTCACCACCAACTCTTTCTCTCCCTCTCCCTCTCTCGCTCTCTCGCTCTCGTTCTCTCTCTCTCTCTCTCTCTCTCTCTCTCTCTCTCTCTCTCTCTCTCTCTCTCTCTCTCTCTCTCTCTCTCTCTCGCTCTCGCTCTCGCTCTCGCTCTCTCTCCACCTCCCCCCTCTCTCACACTCGCTGCTCTCAGTACGTCACGGGCTTAAAAATCTGACAGATGTGCAATGAAATTCCAACTCCAATTAACCCTTTCGCTTGGGCCGTTGTCTCCGGGGAGGGGGCAGGGTTTGGCCAGGGATGCACCTCTCTCACAGCCCCCCAACTTAAGCCTGCTGCTTAGCACGATGCCACGCCGAAGTTATGAATTATGCGCACATTTCGGTCATCTCGCTGCTGCGCCTGTTTATTTGACTCGTTAACGACCGATAACACGTTTTCACCAGCACTATTGTGCCGATCATGCACACATGTGTGCTCGCATCATATCATGCAGTCTGTGTTTAAATTTATAATAAAAATTACAAAATAACAATATAGCCTATTGCTTATAATTCCATTCTTAATTATATTAGTAGTATCAATAATTATTTATTGTTCTACTTATATCAGTAATTGTAGAATACGAGGGATAGTATTTCTAGAATTAGAGTATCAGGAAGATTTCCGCAACGATTGTAGGCCTATTCATTGGGAATTATATATTATTTTAAATGGCCTCACTAACACACAAAAATAAATTCTGTTTCCGGCTCTCATCCTCTTGTCGATTCCCTAATTCCTTCTTTTGAGTTAGCATTTTAATGATTTTAGGACAAATGTTAATCCCACCCTTGAGTTCCTAAATGCTGTCAACTGATTCATTTAGCTATAACCTCTTCATCAGCCCTCACACCACGGCTGAGCGGCTCCATTCACATCACACCGCGCACACTTCAATCTGCTGTCCCCAAAAGCAGATCAATGGTTGGTTTACACTCGACCTTTTTTACATTACATACTCCACCTAAAGGCCCGGTGCAGGTACCTGCTACACCACTTCTCTCTATTACCGCGCCTATATGAACCATGCGATGTGTGTGTGTGTGTGTGTGTGTGTGTGTGTGTGTGTGTGTGTGTGTGTGTGTGTGCGTGTGTGCGTGTGCGTGTGCGTGTGCGTGTGCGTGTGTGTGTGTGTGTGTGTGCGTGTGTGTGTGTGTGTGTGTGTGTGTGTGTGTGTGTGTGTGTCTGCGTATTTATGAATAGCCATTTTAGTGTGAGGGGATTTGATTTGTGTGTGTGTGTGTGTGTGTGTGTTTGTGTGTGTGTGTGTGTGTGTGTGTGTGTGTGTGTGTGTGTGTGTGTGTGTGTGTGTGTGTGTGTGTGTGTGTGTATGTATACATGCGTGCGTGCGTGCGCATGCATGTTTCCAAGGAGAGATAGAGAATTTCGAGTTTAGCGCAGAGGAGACGCGGTCGGTACTGGGCATACTAATCATATCTAACTGTCAGTTTAATTTTCAGAGATGAGCAAATCTGGCGTTTGAAAAAAAAAAAAAAAAAGGTCTGTGTGTGGTTGTGGGACCGCTGGCCTCCCGTAGCAGATGCTGCCCTATCGATCCGCGGAGCCGGGGAGGAGAGATGGCTTAGCAAGTAGCTGGAGGTAAAATGGTCAACGGCTACAGAGCGAAAATAAAAGGTTCTTTTGGAGGTCGGGGTGAAAGTTCACCTTCTGTGGCTGAACATTTTGAGAAGGCTGCAGACGGACACCAGCGCTCCAGCTCTCAGACATTGCTGTGAGCTCCTCTGGGCTTGGGGGGGGGAGGCAACTTGGGTTGCGTTTTACCCAGCTTGTATTTTCTTGGCTCATCGACAAATTATACGCAGACATTTTATACGTATTTCTTAAATTCGTGAGACACTCGCTCTCGTTGTGCTCTCGCAATAAGCGCCGTGTGAGATATATGGAGGCTATAGAGGGCAGCGGAGACATGGCTACACGGCCTTACAAGCACAAAAACACGTCAATATATTTGTAATTTCTACTCCTGCCCCTGTCCTGCACCCCATGCAGCAGATATCGCCCCGAATCTCTAGTTTAATCAGCAGACATTGTTGAAAACCAAAACAGATGGAACATATAGGCCTATGCAATTATGACCGTGGGTGCGTTATTGACCGGCAACCAAACGAAGCCATATCTCCATGAACAGCAGAATGCATATCGGTCATCTTTAACCCAGAAACACACAGCGGCCTAGAGCTCTGTCAGCACCACGAACAGCTCCTGCTAGACTGACGTCTTCACTTGGCAGGGATACGAGTGTGTGTGTGTGTGTGTGTGTGTGTGTGTGTGTGTGTGTGTGTGTGTGTGTGTGTGTGTGTGTGTGTGTGTGTGTGTGTGTGTGTGTGTGTGTGTGTGTGTGTGTGTGTGTGTGTGTGTGTGTGTGTGTGTGTGTGTGTGTGTGTAATAAGAGAATAAAATCTTCTTAATTATTGAAGCCACAATTTTGCAGTCTTTTTCGACGTGTGCATCTTCATGGATTACGAGGAAACTTATTTCTGAAGCTGGACCTGGAAGTCGATCTGTTTTTCCCCACTGGTTAGAAGAGGCTACGAATTCATTTCCAAAAATAATCGGCATGTTTGTCGACAAGCCGTGTTGTGGATTGATTGAAACACGCCCAGCGTGGCCAGGATATGAGAATTTTATTTGTCTACGTGTTTGGATTTCACAGAGCATCTAATGGACTACGTTTTATCCTTGGGTTTTATCCCCCTTAACCACAAGACACAACATAGAAAACACACACACGTGACTGAACTTAATATCCCCCCAACAACTAGAACTAAAGCCATATCGTCTAATTACTCACTTATTCTCTCGTATCTCCTACCAATCATGATCAGTATGGCTATATTTGTGTGTTGGTGTGCGTTTGTGTGTGTGTGTGTGTGTGTGTGTGTGTGTGTGTGTGTGTGTGTGTGTGTGTGTGTGTGTGTGTGTGTGTGTGTGTGTGTGTGTGTGTGTGTGTGTGTGAGTGTGTGTGTGAGAGAGAGAGAGAGAGAATGTGTACACGTGCGTGTGTGCGCTCGTTGTATGCATGTGTGCATATACTGTATGCAACTGTATGCAGGCATATACTTTGTGGAACGTAGTGTATACCTCATTTGTGTATTGTATAGCATGTGTAGGCGATATATATACTACTAATAAACACACGAGGTTTATTTATCTATGAGTTTAATGTTTATTTTATTCTTACACATTGAAAAAGCATTTCAAACAATACACATTTTTGTAGGCCTATCACAAACACACTGGGGCTCGACCAGAAACCAAGGTCTATCGATCACAACACGCCTCGACGTCAAGCTGGCGAAAACACACAAACGTGTCTCCAAACAGCACACTGTTCATATGAATAAACATGAATTCGTCTCAACCAGAAAAGGGCGATAGACGCGTCTTAAAATTAAGGCCTGTGGTCGTGTCTGCCGTGTTTCCCCTTAACGCGTCCTGCTCATCATTACATCGACCTGAGGTCGAAACAGCGCTGGGAAACAGGGCACATTCTAACTTGGACAGGGCACTACTGTCCATGTTCACAGCTCAGCAGTAGCCCACGTTGTGCTGCAAAACCACATGTTGTTTAAGAGGGCAGGAAAAGACAATCCTATATTTTGTTTTAACGTCTATAAATGTATTTTGTCAATGAAGCCGGTCAAAAAATGGGAACTGTCCAAGTTTGTTGCACTTCATATTCTTCATACTGTTGTAAAACTTTTAAAAACTAATTTCAGGTGTAAAATTAATGAGTCTTATACGTCTAAATTGATCGACCAAAGTTATGATTAACAGTTAGGATTTGCATGTGAATAATGAATAGTCTAATGGATGTAAAGTTATCAGTGGGGATTGGTAGGTGAATACAAATCTGAGAAACCGTTCATCAAATAGGACCGACGACATACTCTGAACTCTGAACCTTAATTCTACCTTTTTGCAGCGCATTACATGCAAAAGACTACATGAAGCCTATGCTAAAACACAGTGCATTTTGGGATTGATTTTGAATTAAGGTAATTAATTGAAGGGATTAATTCAACTGTGACACTGGCGTTTTCTACTATTTATTTGTCTGTACTAGATTTATTGCCATTATTATTATGATATATTTATTTGTATTATTAATATTATTAGTATCTTATTTGTTATATTATAAAGATTTTTTTTACCGTTATTATAGTCGTTATTATCAATTCTATATTATTATTATCCTTTTGAAGGTAAATTATCAGCATTTTGGTGTATTTAGATTATTGAGGATTAAAAAAGAAAGCAACGATAGGCCAATGCATCCAAATATGAATTGTATCGATTTAATCTGTAGACTAGGCATATTTAATTAAAGATATATGTGATGCAATGTGAATTTTTCAAAGGAATTCAAAATACAAAATTTTGAGTATAATTTCTTTTTTTATTCTAATCAGAATTGGGAAATAGGCCTTGACATGATTAAATTAAACGTGATTTATTCCCTTATAATACACCTATATGTGCCTATAGGCCTATATAATAGCTAATATGAAAAAAATACTAAATAAGTACTGGAATATTTTCCTTTTAATTCGAGAACATTTTCAGATTCATTCATACCTTACAAATCGATAAAATCAATTATTTTCACGACATGCCGTTATCATGATTGTGAATAATCGATAATTGAATACATTTTACCCGGATTAGATGTGGGATGAATCTAGTAACGAGCATTGATCTATTCATGTAACTTCACCATATGGACTCAGTCATGCACTGTAATGCATAGCTCTGTAATATAGGCCTACTTTAAATGAGTGTGCCAACCAATGCTCATTTTATTCAGACATTTAAAGCTTTACAAAGCCTTATGCAAAATTATCTGCAATTTTAATGTAAGCATTTTTATAACAATCGTCCCTACAAGCCTAAACAAAAACTGAGGAAGACGTTATAAATGTGATGATTGAAATCTAATAGCCTAATGTCATCCATTAATTCGTGAGTGGAATTCTGAGTGGACACACATATAGACCCATCCTATCATCTATAGAACTTAGTCATCTTCCCTTTTGCACAAGAAAATAAATCATGAAAGAAAACACAATAGGCTATGCAATATTTAGATAACCAAAGTCTAACAATAAAATAAGTCCAACAGACCCATCTCTGTTTTGTCACTTTGTCCTGTTCGAAACCAGAGGGCGCGTGGTTCGATCTCACCTGCTGCGGGTCAGGGACTAGAACGGGCCAGAAAGGCCTACGGGATGCCCCATCTGCTCTACCATTGCGGTAAATAAACCCTCAACCGTCCTATTTGAATAGTTATTTTTTCCCCCCACAAATAAACGTTTCCTAATTTTTTTAAGGGTAAATAATGGAATATTGCCTGCTCTTGTTCTTGTGGCCTACTTGCGATTTGCTGCGTTACACTTCTGCAATCTGCACAACCTGCATGGTGCTTAGGAAAAAAACATGACCTAATGTGATTACTTCTATCGATCAAAAGGGGTTATGCAATTAAGAAGGAATAGCTCGTTGATTATAAGATAATGAGATTAAAGGAAGCCTTAATAATTTAGTTTTGCAATAGTTTGTTGGACACGTTACAAGACCGCGATCGCAACACAAAGTCCGACAAGTCCAAAACTGCAAGGCTTATGTTTTTATGGAAAGTATTGAATTAACTGTGTGTGTGTGTGTGTGTGTGTGTGTGTGTGTGTGTGTGTGTGTGTGTGTGTGTGTGTGTGTGTGTGTGTGTGTGTGTGTGTGTGTGTGTGTGCGTGTGTTTTTGCGCGCGCGCGTGTGTGTGTGTGCGTATGTGAGGGAGATGGGGGAATTGCTAGTGTTGGTGAACGGGCGGGGGGGGGGGACATGTTAGAGACAGAAAAGTGTACGAGCGTCAATCGATATGTGAATTTTAATCGTCGCTTTTGCCCTGCAACTATTTTTCATATAAAATGTAAATATATCCTTGCGCGATGAGACACAATAATTGGCATAGCATTCTTTATGATAATAAAAGTATCTCGTTAACAAGTCCACGGAAATTCGAGGAAAATTGGCTATTTATGCAGAATTGTGCTCGAGGGGGTGAAGAGGTCAATAGTTGACATTTATTTTCTAACTATTTAACTCCAAGACACTTGTGTAGTTAAGAGTCGTCAAATTAAACAAGAGTTTGGGAAACTTTTCTAATTAGCATATACAATAGATTATGATAATCTGGTATCATGTGCCATTAGCCACAATGTAAAACTCTGAATGTTCTGGAAATTAATATCATCTGTCTGTCAGTAGTACAAAATGTTCACAGCCATTGTTACAGAAAGGCATAGGTCCATGATTTTTTACATTGTGTTGGATAAGTAAGGTATGAATACATTCCGTCTTTAGAAATTTGTCCCTCTAAAGAATGATCTGTAAACACGGGAGCACAACCATCCCTGTTAATGTGCTATACTTAGACTAATAGTTATTTACTTGTGATTTTGGGGCACAGTATTCATTATTCTATTTAAAAACTTTGGTATTTCTATACTATAAAATTTCCATATTTCTATACAGTAATTGAGCGGTTTCACAAAACACTGTATTCCCTATATGCAATCACCCGTCCCCCCTCTCTCCTCCTCACACACAAACACACAAACACAGACACACACTGAAACACAGACACACACTGAAACACACACACACACACACACACACACACACACACACACACACACACACACACACACACACACACACACAGACGCACACACACACACACACACACACACACACAGACGCACACACACCTGCATACACACACAAAAATCACACACACACAAACACACACGCACGGATACAACTACACACAAAAAAACACAAACACATTCACAAGCACATACAGACACACACAGACACACACACAGACACACATGCTGAAACCCCGCTCCATTACACAAACACACACACAAACACACCCACACACACCAACTCCAATTCCCTATGGCACCAAACTTGCTCTAAGAAAAACTTGTTCATAAACACAAACAAACATTGCACAAATTAAACAAATATTCTCTCTCTTCTACATGCATCCCCACCCCTCTACCAGCCTCCATCACCACCACCAACACCACCACCACCACCTCCTTGGCCCCTCACCAGCACTCCGGTCCCAGGTGGGCTAAACGCTGGGCTTCTGGGAAAGATGCTGGTGTGTTTAGGACTCCCTTACCGCACCGCACTGCTGCTTAACATCACACAGCCACTCGGCCACTCTCACAACTATAAATACCTCCTAAGAAGCGTCTGCATATTGATCAGCCTAGTGTGCACCTCCCTGTTTACCGGCAACACAGCGCATGCTTTTGGCTCTGCGTCAACCTTGGGGGGTGTGATGAGTGTGTGTGTGTGTGTGTGTGTGTGTGTGTGTGTGTGTGTGTGTGTGTGTGTGTGTGTGTGTGTGTGTGTGTGTGTGTGTGTGTGTGTGTGTGTGTGTGTTTGTGAGTTAGGTGTGTGTGGGGGTGTGTGTGTATGGGTGTGTGTGTCTGGGTGCAAATGTATGTGTTTTGTGAGTGTGCTCAGCGACGTGTGCTTGCATGTGTGATGGTGTTTCATGCTAAGGCACATGCACATGCAATTCACATGCATGTGTCATGAGGTCTACCGTTTATGTGTGTGTGCGTGCGTACATATTATTGTGCGCTCAGGTTTTTGTATTAGTGTGTGTGTGTATTTGTTAGCATGTATATGTGTGCGTAGGCTTGCTTGTGTGTTTGTGTGTGTGTGTGCGTGCGTGTGTGTGTGCATTTCTTTATGCATGAATGTGGTGTATGTGTGTTTGTATGTGTTTTGCATGTTTATATGTGTTTGTGTGT
>NC_082392.1:12410664-12418511 GCF_031168955.1 Gadus macrocephalus
CACAGGCACACAGACACAAACACACCCAAAGACCCACACACAGACACACACACAAAAAACACATAGCAGGAAAACATCCCTGGATGCAAGGTGGCCTTTCAGACCTGACTGAATGGCTTCTTCTCCATCAAACTCCCCACTACCCCCGCCGCCCCCTCACACTCTCCCCCAAACACCCCCATATGTTCCTTGCTTTTGCCTTCTGGTTACTTGCCTACTTCTACTACTGTGTGTGTGTTTATAGTACCATGCAGATCCTTATACGTTTTCCTCCCATCCCCCCACCTCCCCGAACTCTCATCCTCCTCCTCCCTCTCTCCACCCCAACCCAACCCCAACGTCTAGCTCCTCACCCCCTTCCCCCCTCCATCCCACAAACCACCACCACACAACCGCCGACACCACCACAACAACACAACACACAAACCCTCCACTACCACTTCTGCGATGACTCCCCATCTCCTCCTCCTCCTCCCCTCCTCCTCCTCCTCCTCCTCCTCCTCCTCCCTCTGCTCTCCGTATCATTTTTCACGTGCTGCTAGCAGTCGATATGTAGAGAAGCGCTGGCGTATCATGTATCATCGCGGAATATGGGATACAGATTATGAACGGTTCATGTTTACACTACTTGTCTTTGGCAGAGAGCTCTGATCCTAGTTCCACGGGCGCTCAAACAATGTAATGTCACGTAGTGTGCGTGTGGGTGTGTGGGTGGGTGTGTGGGTGTGTGTGTAGTGTGCACAAAAATATTGTATTTCCTTTGTTTTGTATTAAAATGGCTGCCGAAAAATGGTGTGGTATTTGTACAGTTAATCAATTTAGGCTTGATGCAAAAAACAGAAATAGCAAATCAGGTCGTGTTTTTGCATTTGTAGTTGACAATTTGTATATTACTCCTCACATCGAGGTGTTTGATTAATTTCTAATATTTTGTGAAGATTAAGTGATACAAATATTGACAATTGTGAGTATGAGGCTGGATAAAGATTGAAATGAATTCATGGAAGAAAATACATTCACAGAATGTTTTTTCTCCAAACAATACGGAAAGTGCTTACACATGGCTTTTTATAATATCTAAAGAGCTATTTTCAAGAAGAAAATCCTAATTTCACAATCAATATTTTCACACGGTCAACGAACCCGGTTGACTTGCACATTTAATTAAACTCTCTAGGAATTTACATTTCATAATTCACAACCTAATAAATCCTATTCTATGGAATAAACATGTGTAATAAATAATTATATCATTAGAATTTTCTTGTATGTAATAGGTTGTATGTTGTGTATATTGTGTCCGTCGGGTATATTGTGTGACACTATGTATGGTGTGTATAGTGTATATGCTTTTTAGTGTATGTTGTACGCGTTGCGTATGCTGTGTATGTTAAGTATTTAATGTATAGTGTGTATGTTGTGAATGTTTTGTATTTTATGGTTATGTGTATGTTTTGTAATAGTATGCATGAAGTGTAGAGGGTATGTTATTATATATATGTTGTGTATGTTGTTTGTTGTGTATGTTTTGTATTTTATGTGTGTATGTTTATGTCTATGTTGACATTATGAAATATGGTGGTTAAAGTTTGTGTTATAATGTCTATGCTGTGCATGCTGTTTTTGTGTGTATTTTATATATAGTGTGTATCTTATGTATGTTTGGTATATTATGTTATTGTATGTATTTTGTGTAGAGTGTTTGTTATTATGTTTGTGCTGTGTATTTTATATGTGTGTGTTGGGTATATTGTTTAATTGTATGTATGGTGTGTAGAATGCATGTGTTATTATGTGTATGCTGTGTATGTTGTGTATTTTTTATTTCATGCATAGTGTGTATGCAATGTATTTTATGTATAGTTTGTCTATGTAAGTGCATGTCGTATAGAGTGTATATTGTGTTTATCGTGTATGCTATGTCTGCTGTATTGTATATGGTGTGTATTAAATGTGTAACAATGAGTAAAGGGTGTAGCTTGTATGCATGTGTACTGCATGTACACTGTGTACATTGTGCGTGCGGTGTTATACTCTCTACGCTGTGCAGGGGCCACTGTGCGACCAACATGCTAACTCTGCAATGCGTATTCTATTGATCGCCGACCAAAAAGGAAAAACAAAGCGCAGAATGAGCAAAACACCCCCCCCCCCCCGACTCAATGTTTTTACCCAGCAGCGTTTCCACCGCCACTGTGCTCCCAATATGTGAGCTGTGCTCCCAGTACCATCCCTGACACCGTCCCATCTCCGCCCGCTCTCTTGACCAGCGCCGCTCTATCTGCATGTCCGGAGAGTCCCGGAGGACCCTCAGAATGACCAGTGGCCCCTTTGACCCTGGGCTCCGCTGTCACCCTTCATCACCCCACTCTCCATCTCGGATGGTGTGGTCACCTAGCAACAGGGGCCAGGGTTCGCAGCTCGTGGACCAGAGGCTATTGGGAAATCAATCGATACGCCTCGGCCCAACCTAGCGAAATGCCTGCCTGGCTGGCTCACTGACTGGCTGAGCACCGCCCCCCCTTCCCTCTGTGTTACACACACACACACACACACACACACACACACACACACACACACACACACACACACACACACACACACACACACACACAGACACACACACACACACACACACACACACACACACACACATACACACTTACATATACACACACACACACATACATATAACCACGACACATACACACACACACACACACACACACACACACACAAACAAACACGCGCACACAATTACATACACAGACACATATACACACATAAAACCAGGATACATCCCCCCCACCCCCCCCCCCCACACACACACACAAACAAACACACACACACATACATATACACACATGACAGACACATATACACACATTACACACACACACACAAACATATATACACACAAGTCACACAAGAAGACCCAGACATACACACACATACTTACTGTTATACACACACACACACACACACACACACACACACACACACACACACACACACACACACACACACACACACACACACACACACACACACACACACACACACACGCCTCCCCCTTCCCTGGTTTCAGCCAAATGAAGACGATGCAGTTCTCAGTTCTCAGTGCTATGTGGATATCCCGTAACAGGACTCAGAAGCCCGTGTGAGCCAGCCAGGGCCCTCCTGATGTATATACCCTGTCATACAGCCTCCGCTTGCAACACTGTTTGGATTGAGAGGCGGGGGGACAGCAATTAATCAGATATTTTTCTTCCTATCACAATATCGGCAGTGAAGAACTGCTGACCACAGATTGCACCGAAAACCGGTCCGGCCACCCTACCCTCCCCCCATCACACACACACACACACACACACACACACACACACACACACACACACACACACACACACACACACACACACACACACATCAGGTCATCGTTATCTGCGTTTATGGATGAAAATTATTTCACAGCTACCGCTGTTGCTGCTGTTGTTGTTGTTTTTTTCTTATTTTTTGTTGTTGGTTGCACTGCTGCTACTATGACAACGATGGCGGCCGCTGCCCTCTGGAAGCCAATACTAATAATAATACCACTCCAATCCCCGACGTGGATCTCCTGCATTTGGATCATTTCCACATAGATCTGGGAGAATCTAATTAGAAAGCGATCAGACATGAACGCAAAGATTACTTTCATTAGGGGACGACGATAAATGTTAAACAGGATTATGGAATTGTTGCTCGCCTTCTTTTATAAGATGATGGAACTCTGGAGAAGGTCAAATCTGCGGGGCGGAGCATCTATTTATTACCGGGGTTACCCTCACAACCTTTACAATCAGGCTGGGGTCGGGCACCTTTGATCCCCCCTACGACCACATTATGGAGGAAGGGGCCGCATTCGATCACCTTAACTAGTTTAAGGAACAGGGCAGCGAAGGAGGGGGGGGGGGGGAGTGGGGAGGGGGGGGGGGGGGGGGGGAGGGTGGGGAGGGAAGGGGAGAGGGGTGGTGAGGAGGGGGGCGGGTAAAGGATAGATGAGGAGAGGGGAGAAGAGAGAGGGAACCGGAGGAGGGGGAGAAGAAAGAGAGGATGATGGGATGGTTGAGGACACGGGAGGAGGTGGACGAGAGGAGGAGGAGATAGAGTTGGAAAAAGGAGAGGGAGGAGAGAAGAGAGGAGGAGGAGAAATAGGTGGGGAAGAAAGAGGGGGAATGCAGGAGAGAGGGGGACGACAGGGAGAAGGTGGAGGAGCGGAGGGGAGGAGGAGTAGGAGGAGGGGGGGGGGGGTAGTGGGCGAGCAGTGACGACAGCCTGGCGCTAATCTGTTCAGCGATCACATCAAGCTGAATGGCCGGTTAGGAGCTATCCCATCTGTGCTACTAAGTTCCCTCCAAGCTATCCTGTAGCCCCTTTACAACAGGCCGCCTTTAACAACCCATTGTCTTTACCCTACCTTTATTTTAATGCCATTTTTTATATGTGCTTTGGGCCTTTTTGGACAGCCGATATGGTCAGCGACGTAACGGGTTGAACCACATAGCCATCCTACTATTATTCTTAACTCGAATTGTCGATTAAGGGATCCGCCACACACACACACACACACACACACACACACACACACACACACACACACACACACACACACACACACACACACACACACACACACACACACACACACACACGCATACACACACAACACACACACGTTAACGTCTTCCCTGGGATTTTGCCAATCAGAGGGGTACTGTGGGTACAGTATATTGGGGACAGGGAGATCAAAATACAAGCATTGCCGTGCATCTATGTTAAACAGCAGATGTGTGAAGCACCCGATGCTAAACTCCAAGCAGCTGTTCACCCCCGCCTCCCACCTCCACCTCTCTCTCTCTCTTTCTCTCTATCTATCCACCTTTCTCTCTCTTTTTCTCCTGCGCTCTTTCACTCCAGATTAGACCGGCAGATTTCTTGACTTTTGTTGTTGACCTTCCCTCCTCCTTCTGCTCCTCCTGCTCCACCTCCTCCTCCTTCTCCTGGAGGATGATGGGTACCCCGGACCCCCCCCCACCGGAGCCCCCCAGCCGGACCCCCAGATGGCCCCAAGCACGTGGCCGGAGGAGGGGACATGAAATGACCCCTCACCCCCACACACACACACACTGCTCGGCCCCCTTAGCTCTGTACCCCCTCCCCGCTGGACACTGGCCAGGTCATTGATCCCTGTGCCCCCCCCACAGCCCTTGATGGCTTCCCGGCCAGCTGCCATCAGCAGCAACTCAAGCCCATCCTAATGGAAGTGGACCACCACCCACACCCCACCCACCCACTCTGTATCCCCTCTCCCAGCAGAGAGGCTGGCCCAGCCACGGGGGGGTGGTCCAGCTGCTGTCCACCAATCCTCCGGCCTTTCACTGGACACCCGAGACCCCGTGGCGGGGGGGCTGTGGGTGTGGGGGCAGAGGCTAAAAGCGTGTAGAGGTGACAGAGGATGGAGGGATGGAGGGGGGTGGGGTTTGACCCCCTGTAACCCCCCCCCCCACCCTGTTCCCCTCTAAAGACTTGGGGAGAGGGGCAGATGAGAGCTCTATGGCCCCTAAAGATCACCCAGCGCTGACACGGGCTGTGGAGGAAAAGAGGCTTTTAGGAAGTGGGCTGGTGTCGCCTCTGGAAATACAAGGCCACACTGAAAGTGTGCGTGTGTGTGTGTGTGTGTGTGTGTGTGTCTGTGTGTGTGTGTGTGTGTGTGTGTGTGTGTGTGTGTGTGTGTGTGGTGTGTGTGTGTGTCCCCTACTGTCCCAATTACATGCATGTGGGTCTGTGTGTGTGTGTGTGTGTGTGTGTGTCTCCTTTCACTGTCCCAATTACATGCCCTGTACAGAGAAGGTTACCAATAACACCGGGGGGGTTGTTGGCACGCGTGTGTGAGTGTGTGTGTGTGGAAAGAGGGGGGGTTAAAAGCATAGTCAATGAAACACAATACCCCCCCCCCCCCCCCCCACACACACACACACACACACACACACACACACACAAGCACACTCCAAAGAGCACATGCAGATACGCTGCAACAAACACACACATGTACATATATGTGCACAAACCAATGCATGCGGTTTGATTCCTCCTACAATGCTTTGTTGATGGACAACTTGTTGTTGTCGCTTTGGATAAAAGCGTCTGCTAAATAAATGTAATGTAAATGTAATGACATGAGCAGGACGTATTTGCGCGCACTTACATGCACACGAGACAACACACACATACACAAACACTCACATATACACATACACACACACAAAAAAGAAAACCCACACAGCGAAACCTGCACGCAAACACGCACACACACACATACACACACACACACACACACAGACACACACATACAAACAGATTGTGCGGTGCATGTGGAGAATCCGATACAGTTCGATGACTTGGCACGGGGCGCACCCCTCGCAGAGGGGGTGGTCCTGGCCTGGCTGCCCACCGAGACTTGGGTGGAGACGGGGTGGAGGTAGGGACGGTGGTGACGGTCGTGGTGGAGGTGGGTCTGCCTGGAGGAGTAACTTCGATAAATCAATAGGACACACGTCACTGCAGGCCTGGAGAAGCCACATGAAACTGTCATTGATCGGCATAAGGTGGAGCAGCAGGGGGTGGGGGTGATGGTGCCTGTGTATGTGTGTGTGTGTGTGTGTGTGTATGTGTGTGCGTGCGTGTGTGTGTGTAGAAGAGAAAGGGCGGAGGGAGAGAGGGAGGGAGGGAGGGAGGGAGGGAGGAGGGGACAGTTGAATGGATGGAGGTGTTCTGAGAGGGGTAAGGAAGTGGAGGATCCAACGCGAGGAGCCCAAGGGACATAACCCCCCTCCCGCTCCCTCTCCAATCACACACACACACACACACACACACACACACACGCACACGCACACGCACACACACACACACAGTAACCCTGCTCTCCTGTGTTCCTCTCTTCTTAGCCTCCGCCTACTGGCGTCTCCTACACAATAAAGGCGGTTGCATGGGTAGGGGTCAGAGGTCGTTGCAGTGGCCAGTGGTCCCTGAACAACAGCTCGCAGCCACGTGTCCATCAGTACCGCTCTGTCACAGCTCACAGAGCAGCCCCCCCCCCCCCCCCCCCCCCCGCTTCCCCCAGTTGTGCACCACTACCCCCCCTCCCCCCATGCACTGCCGCTGTGGGAGTCTATTAATTAGAGGTATAATTAGCATCAATAACTCCCACTGCTGAAAGGTGCTTTGATTTTATTTGTTAATTTATTTTGTTTGTTTTTAAAAAATAAGCGTTTTCAGACACATTTCAGCAAATGTGTGTGTGTGATTCGGAGAAACATGGATTTTGCGAGCTGCGGGTGTACCGTGTCACATAGGGAGGGTCATGTGACTCAGACGGGAACTTTGAACAAGCTCCTCTGGGTCCGAGGATGGCGAGGACGGTGCATGGCGCCGCCATAGAAACCATCGCTCCCCTCCCGGCAGCCACACTGACGACCGCAGCACACACTGGGACAGGGCCACAGAACCGTAGCGGGAAGCCACAGCGCCTCGCTCTCTCTTTGCTCTCTCTCTCACTCTCTCTCTCGCTCTCTCTCTCTCTCTCTCGCTCTCTCTCTCTCTCTCTCTCTCTCTCTCTCTCTCTCTCTCTCTCTCTCTCTCTCCTCTCTCTCTCTCTCTCTCTCTCTCTCTGTGTCTCTCTCTCTCTCGCTCTCTCTCTCTCTCTCTCTCTGTGTCTCTCTCTCTCTCGCTCTCTCTACCTCTCTGTCTTATTGTCTCGCTGCGTCTTGCATTTTCAGCAGTAGTTTCGATTGGCGATCAATATGGCA
>NC_082392.1:12418611-12441111 GCF_031168955.1 Gadus macrocephalus
GGTTTTTTTCTGTGTGCGGTTTTCGAAATGGCGTCAGTGAAGCAGATAAAAAGCGATCGCTATTAATCTCCATGCAGGTGACCCGGCGCGACTAGGAGATGGGTTGTGTTTTGAATATCGCCTGCAAACTTTGTCTCTCTGGCATCACCCAGGTCAACTCAAGGCGGCTGTATTCCAGGAGAGAAGCCCATGGTGTTGTGGAGCTGGGCTCCTCGCTGTGCTGCCTCCCTTCCCCTCCTTCAGCAGTGGCAGCAACCTGCTCTATATACAGTCTGTCTCCCTACACACATATGTCAATATGTTTGGTCTTCACTGGGAAGGAATCTGCCCTGAGGCTTCCATACCAAATTAGAAGACCAATCCCACATCGGACCCCTTTCATGCCCCCCACTCGCAAAGTGTCTGACGCAGCCGCATCAATAATTCAGCCACTGTTTAGCTGCAGTCGGGCCACATGTTACAGGTCAAACAGCCCTGGCCACTGCAGGCCCGGGCCGAACCCAAGGTCACTGCGGGGCGGGCGAGTGATGCAGAACCTCCCCAATGATGGACATGGGTTCTAGCCCAGTCCCACAGGCTTGGATGAGGTTCTCAAAAGAGCTCGGAGACTCAGAGGTAGCATCTGAAGCATGGGAGGCCCTCATGCATCGCAATACGCCTGCTGAGCATGTGGTTATAGTATGGTGTATATGTTAAAGAATAATATACTGGTAACGTGTAGTGTAGTTAAGTATCGACTGGTAGGGTATATAATAGTATAGTAAAGTATAGCATAGTTTTAGTAGGATGGTGTGGTATGTTATGTTAGCATAGTATGGTATGGTATACCACACCAAGTATAGTGTGGTATTTCATATACCGTAGTATAGTATAGGATAGCATATTATAGTAAAGTGTAGTATGGTATAGCATAGCATATTATAGTATAGTATAGAATAGTATATTATACTGTTAGTAAGAGAAACTTCCATTGTTTCTAAACCCTGGGGAAGTGTATTCAAACAGTAAAACTGTCTATTTGAACGGTATAACAGTGTATTAAACAGTAAAGCAATGTATTAAATCGATTAAACAGTGTATTCAAACAGTATAACAGTGCATTGAAACAGTAAAACCTTGTATTAAGGCAGTAAAACATTGTATTTAAAGAGCAGTTAGTCCATGTAGTCTGCTGATAATGAGTCAGGCTCCACAGATGTGCTAAATCTGCAACTGGTAAGACAACACATGCTAACTAGACCTTTTGTGTGTGTGTTTGTGTCTTGAAAAGGAATCCATAGGCTCCATAGTGGTTTCAAACCCCTCAGCGCAGTAGGGTGTGGGGGTGTGGGATGGGGGCAAGGGGGACGCAGCTAGGTTTGAGCCTCTCCTGGTGTTAACACGGGCCACGTTTGTTTGTATGTGTGTGTGCGTGAGTGAGAAGGCATCTGTAGGTGGTTCAATGTATGTGAGTGTGTGTATGTATGTCAATGTCCGTGTACATGTGTTAGAGCATTTGTATATATGTATGTTAATACTGATGTCCGTTTGTGTGCGCGTAATACGGTGTATATGCATGAGTGTGGATGCAGTGTAAGTGTGTATACTACAGTGCATGTTTATGTGTGTGTGCAGTTATGTATGTGTGTGTGTGGGTGGGTGTGTGTGCTTGTGTGTGTGTGTGTGTGTTTCTGTGTGTGTGCAGTTGTATGTTTGTTGTGTGTGTGTGTGTGTGTGTGTGTGTGTGTGTGTGTGTGTGTGTGTGTGTGTGTGTGTGTGTGTGTGTGTGTGTGTGTGTGTGTGTGTGTGTGTGTGTGTGTGCAGTGCTGTGGCAGAGGTTAGCCAAGGAGTGGAGTGGCTGCCCTCGCGCCTCGGCAAGATGAAATGAAACGCGCTCAGCGCCTCGAGACGAAGACCCTGGCAGAGAGAGAGAGAGAGAGAGAGAGAGAGAGAGAGAGAGAGAGAGAGAGAGAGAGAGAGAGAGAGAGAGAGAGAGAGAGAGAGAGAGAGAGAGAGAGAGAGAGAGAGAGAGAGGGAGAGAGAGGGAGAGAGACACAGAGAGAGAGAAACTGAGAGTATAACAGAGTAAAAGAGAGGCCGAGAGAGAAAGCGAGAGGAGGGAGAGACAGACGGGGAGCGGAAGAGAGAGGGATAAACTCCATCACTCTAACCTCGTCCTCCTTTCCCTGAGCCAGATGGTGATTCAATGACTCGTCAGAGTGAGGGCCCGGTGTAAAACTTTTCGGACAATGTACGTTCAGTGTGCACATGGTGCGGTGTGAGGCGCTGAACTCAAGGTCAACCAGTGGCCGGCCTCAGTGGTGAGCGGAAATGCTAACATAGCATCTGTACATTAGAGTAAGTCCAGCAATGTTTGTTAGTTTTAAGTCTGCAGTTTAGTTTGATGTATGTGGTCTGTGTTTTGTGTGTGTTCAATGCAATGCATTTTAGCTGTTAGGACAGGTTGTAGGACAAGCATTTAGAATGTTGATCACTTTCTGGGGTGTCACTTTCTGGGGTGACTTCATCATTTTCAATGAATTGCACTTAATTAACAATAATATGCATCTAGAATTATAAATAAAATGTCTAATGACTAACAGGGACGCAATATTTTAATCTTTCTTTGATTAATTAGCTGATCTCATCTGTTCCCTATCAAGCCCCAGTCATTCGTTTGGACACGACTGACATATTGTTGTTGCTCTGCACACCAAATACTAAATTATTATTAGATTCGTAATCTACAGTATCTTTTACACCAATCTGATGTCATCAGAAGACTGTCGAGAAAAAGGTGATTTCCTGTATGAGTGTGATCATTCTCCTCAATGATGTTCTCAGAGTGTCAGGAGAGTAGGTTTCTGGTCGCACTCGTCAATAAAGCTCGATAAACATTACAAACACACACACACACACACACACTCACACACAAACACACACACACACACACACACACACAAACACACACACACACACACACACACACACACACACACACACACACACGCATGCACGCACGCACACACACACACACACACACACACACACACACACACACACACACACAGACACTTACACTCACACGCACATCAACAGCATTGTGGATGATGCAGGAATTTTTTATGGAACTCACAATGAACAACATTGCTTCTTTACTGTTTTAATCATGATATATGCGTACGCACTAATGCAATATATTATTTAATTGACTGCATCAAACCTTATGAAAACAGCAGTTCATCTGTAACTAAGTTATTCATCCTGTAGATGAAAGAGTAAAGAAGGAACGTGGTACCTTCATTAATGAGTGTTTGAATAATTAATTTAGTTAATGATAGACAGGGGGCATGGTCTCTGCTATACTTTTTGGCATACTTCAGATTGGGTGCAGAGAATAAGTTGCTCTCTCAGTCCAAATCCTGTAACGGTTGAGTCAGACTTTGTGTGAATCAGCCTCTCTCTCGTTCACACAGCGCTGCCAAACCAGCTCCTAGTAAAACATGCTTTCATAGTTATGCCTTAACGTTTCAACCAAAATAACTATATCAACACCATTATGTATTTATTTGCTTTTATCACGGTATTTGGTTTTGTCCTCATTTAATTTAATGTATTTAGTCCTACTGTTGTGTTATATCCATTTAAACCCATAACCTACACATCGACTTCTCTATACAACGTGGTGTGGTCCGTATAAACTTGTGAAACCCAAACTACCTGTGAATAATATTATAATCTTAATCTTTGAAAATTTACATAGTATAATCTCTATAATCTTTTGAAAGTTTATTGTGTTGTTGTTCAGATGCAAGGAACAGGATTTGTGTTCTTGCTTGTGCTCGCTCTACTTAAACATTCATACACTGGTATGACTCATGAATCTGCCTCATGAATTCTCAAATTACACACTGTGTACATTAGACTAGGCATGAATTTATTCAGATTCCTGCCATAATGACAGTGTGGAAACAGTGTGGATCTTAAATGGTCATGAAACCCAAACTCTTGACAATATATGCATGTGTAGGAATATATATATATATATATATATATATATATATATATATATATATATATATATATATATATATACAGATCTTTAGCGTATTGCTATCAATCAGTTACTACAAATAGATACAACAAAAAATTCGGCTTGAGGGTCATCGAAGAGGTGTTGTCATGGCGATGACCTTTGACAGCTGATGCTTGGCTCGCGGATGAAGGGGGGTGGGGGGGCTGAACTCCCGTGTCCTAACAGTGTGAGGTGATAGATCTCTCCCCCCCACTCTATAAGTAGTTGTGATGTCCGGCTAGAAAAACAACTCTAACTGATGTGTCACCTGATCAACCCCCCACCCCCCCCACCCCCCCCCCACCCCCCCACCACACATCCCCACCATTTTGTTTAGTCGCTCGTCGCTACGACGACGACAACGACGGCCACGGCGACATATAGCCTCCTATAGGTACACACACAGGCGGTCCGTAGTTATTCATCATCCATAATGTTAACGATTACAGCATGTCGATAGCCACGCCGGGAGTTAAATGAGTTTGTGCACTCAGCGGCGCGCGCGCGTGCGCCGGCCGCGGTTCAAGGTCACCCCGGCCCGTTCCTGACAGCCGGATGTTTCCCGGGCAGGCGCACGCAGCCCACGCCAAGGTCAAACGTGCCACTATTTAGAACAAATAGATACATAAAACACTCCATCGTGAGGGGGGGGGGGGGGGAGCAGAGGGGAGCAGGGGGTGGGTGGGTGGGGGGGGCCCGGACCTTGGGCCCCGGGACGGAGCCCAGACGCCAGCCTGTGGATTTTTTCTCCTGTACTTGTATTTCAGTCTGACACTCTGTCACCCCCCCCACCCTTGCTCCTTTCCTCCGCTCCGCTCCACACACACATCCCCACCTTTCCTACACCCTAGCGCCCGCGTGGAGGCGCACGCACGCCCGCACGCACGCATGCCTGCTACCGTCAACACTGCATACACACACAAAAACGTGCACAGACCCACACACGCAGACCTATTATCAACCAAACACACACAATAACACACGCTTTTTATCCACCACAAACACACACACATAAACAGGCACATATAACGACGCACACACACACACACACACGCATACTCCTCTCCTCAACCCCCCCCCCCCCCCCCCCCCCCCTACAAACACACACACACCTGCAAAGACAAACCCTCACACACACACATCACCTTCTGTGTCCCCTGTACCGTTTCCAAATCAAATCCTTCTTATGTGGAAAGTTTGCATTGATTTCCGTCTGGGCTGGAACCCACAACCACCACTACCACCAGAGTGTGTGATTGCGATGGTGAGCCGACGGTGAGTGTGTGGGAGTGTGTGTGTGGCGTGGGGGGGGGGGGGCAGCACACTTTATCATTCAGCTCCGTCTGCTGGGCAGCTGAACGTCCGGCGAGCTGGGCCCGCTCTAAGCCGCTCCGCCAGGCATAGCATGACCGAAGCCGCTGCTGCACCTATGGGCCGGGGCACCGAGAGAGAACCAGGGAGGGGAAGAAAAGGAGGGAGAGGAGGGAGAAGAAAGCGGCCCATTGTGTTGGAGCACGGGCAGGACACGGCTGGGGCGCGTGGAGAGAGGATACACTCGATATGGAGTCAGTTAGCAGCTCATGCCTATCGCCGCGGACAATAGGACCAGGACCTCTCTCTCTCTTTCTCTCTCTCTCTCTGCCCCCCCCCCCCCCCCCCCCCCCCACACACACACACTCCACCCCCCTACCCCCCCCCCCCCCCTTCCCTCCCACTCCCCTCCGGCACACGAGCCAGGGGGGCCGGGGGGGGGGGGCGCTCTGATGGCCAAGCGTGACATTTAAACCCCAGCCCTGCAGTGGCTTCAGGGGCTCTTTGTGGATGAGGAGGAGGGGGCGGGGGGGGTGTTGGAAATCGGAGGAGGAGATGGGGGGGGGGGGGGGGGGGGGGGGGGCATCTGAGCCAAGAGAAAGAAGAAGAAAATAAGGAGGTACGGCCAGAGACGCACCCTGACTAAACCCTTACAAGCACCCCTACCACCCAAACCCTTACACAGCCCCCCCGAACACCTACCCTCACGCCTCTGTCCACACGCGTGCCCCCTCCCCCCGCCTCAGCTCCCCCCCCCCCTTGTAGAAACCCTCAGTGTTGTCAGTGATTTGGGGGGGGGGGGGCTCCATTGTGAGCCGTTCGGCCCCTAAAGAAAAGGGCCCTTTGGTGGCAGACAATTCAGCTGTCCACTCTGATCACAATGGGGGCACATCCCATTGCTTTGAGCATCTGTTTCAAGTTGGTATCGGTGGGTCCCCCTCTCTCTGTCTCTCTCCCTGGTTGGGCTGTGCGGGCCGGGCCCATACAGAGCAGAGCGTGAGTCACTAAATCCCTGGATCTGCCCCGCTTCACCACCACCTGCTCACAACCAACCTTCTTTAACAATTCTTATTCTGGATCAATACGGAGGAGTCGGCCATGGTGTCTCTCAAAAGAGACAGATGAATAGACTTAGGCAGCGTAGGCGGTTGGTAGGGATTGCATGCTTTCTTGGATACTGTAACGGTGTGTTGTCGGCCAACTGTACGAACCTGTGAATGTTTCAAAAAGAGAGCGAGAACATGATTCTTTTTTTTGGCAGAATGAAAGAACGGGACTGACTCTATCAATGGCAATGCATCGCCCCCCTGTGGTCATTTTAGTCATTGTATTTTCTTAAATACAGACGACCATATATTTATTTTTAAGCTAACCCTTTACATTTCCAGTTCATGCCATTATAGCAAGCTGTGGAATGGCCTCCACTATTTTATAAATCATTTGGAAAATGTAATATTCCCCTTGTGTCGTCGGTTGATTTTATTCCCCCTGTGTAAGAGTAACAATTTGATTGACATGATCTCGGGATCTGCTCCTACGCTCTTGCCCAATAGCTGACTCCGAAGGGTAAACACAGCACAGGGGCTCTCTGCCGGGGAACCGGCTAATCAGCCCAGAAACATTTGCTGCCCTTCTGGCAAGGTCACAGAGGTCACGGTCCCTGGGCTGGACGTCCACTCGGTAGATCCCTTCCCCCTTAGGGACTCAGGGCCTGCGGCCACAATCACGGGCCAGTGTCCATAGGCTCCTAGGAGCCACCTTTCATGTGTAGGGGCCCGGGATGGGCTGACGGGGGTGGGTGGGGTTGGAGTGGGGACTATCGGTCTGTACGTCCGTCCGCCATCCGTCCGTCCCCTCAAATACAGTGCCCCCCCCCCCCCGGTTCTATTGACTCAGACTGCCAAAACGCAGGGTTCTGATTGGCCCTGGGAGGCCAGTGGCAAACCTCGCCTGCTGTTTGTCCAGCTGATTGATCTGTTAACACTGTCCACTGGACGTGTGTCCCTGAATTTAATTTCAGAATTCATTTCTGGGGAGACGTGTGTACAGAAATGATGTAGAGTCTGCGGCTCGCTGTGAAGGATTGCGGGCGGAGATGAAATAAATTGCAATTTGGATTGCCTTCTCTTCTCTCTAATGAGGAATGTCTCGAGTGTTTTGCTCAGATGGATCTGTATCCCCCCGTCTAAAGCATTCTCGGCCTCCCGTTCCTCGGGCTTTGATTGTGTCTGTTTCTATGATTCAGCTGTATTCATTGCTTTCCTGTGGCTGATCGCCAAAACCGAAAAACTCAAATGGGTTTGGGTCTGACCGTCTGAGAATGTTTCAGTTTGAGCCGCTTCAGGGCAACAGTCACTACACTACTTGGCAAAGGCTTTGTTATTTCTGATGCCAACTGATGGAAAGATATATATTTTTCGCCTTTTGGTTGCCATCTTTTTGTGAAGCTCATAAATATGATGGAGTGTTGCAGAGAGATATTTAACCACAGTGAAACTGCACATGACTCTGAATCTAATCACACACCAATACACAGACAAGTCCCCTGCCGTCAAAATAATAAAATAAAAATCTGGTGAAAAACGCCAGCGGAGAAAAGGCAGAGCTGATTCATTTCACAGCTCATAAAGGCAGCTAGTGTGTGTGTGTGTGACAGAGAGAGAGAGAGAGAGAGAGAGAGAGGGAGAGAGTGTATGTGTTTGAGTGTGTGCTTGCATGTGATTGTGTGTGTTTGTGTGTGTGTGTGTGTGTGTGCGTGTGTGTGTGTGTGTGTGTGCGTGTAAGTGTGCCTCCATTGTCCACCCTGGCTTCACACTTCATTCTGCTTTGTGTTTTGACTGTTAGCAGAAATACCCATAAAAAGGCCACAAAGACCATGATATACACACACTGGCCAGGACAATGCTGCGGCTTGGAAGAGAGGGCTCGGTGTGACGTCCCCCACCCTGTCCTCCTCCGGCCTGCTGTAGACAGAGCAGGGAGTCGGGGTGGGGGTGAGGGTGGGGGGGGGGGGGGGCGTAGGCCTGCTTGGATATGCATCACAAAGGCTTCCTGGGGTATTGATCGGCAGTGGGTTAAGGCAGTCTATCAGCAAATGCCCCCTCTCTCAGGGAAAAAACAACAGGAGATTAAAAACACACAGCTTGCTGGGCGGGATGTTGCCGATGGGCTGTTATCTCAGCCCAGAGGTCACTGTGTACAGATATAATCCACTTTCACTTAACAGCTTCATTTAGCTCACCTCACATGCAAATCACAACGCCACACTGGTTTATTTTGGAGGGGGTTGGGTTAGTGCTGTGTGTGTGTGTGTGTGTGTGTGTGTGGGGTGTGTGTGTGTGTGTGTGTGGGGAGGGGGTACTAGGGATGAGCACAGCAGGTGAGTGTCTTCACTCTACAGCAGGCTTTATTCAGGCTGGAAGCTGCTTATACGTTTACTTTTTCTCCAGCGTCAGACAAAGTAATTGCTGCTGGAGCTCTTAAAGGGAGTTGAAACAGTGCCCCCTAACTTTAGTGATAGCAATGACGGCCAGTGAGGTCAAGTTATTTGCCATTAAATGGCTGGACACACAACCCATTTAAATTGTTGCCATTAATCCACAAGCTACACCATGGATGTACTGTTATCAATAAATAAATATTTCTAAACCCTCACATATCACAATATATCGAAATATTGTTTATGAATTTGTTGATAATTGATAGATCAGGGAAATCCATACATTTCTTCGGAAAAAAAATCTATTTGATATTAGTTGAATTCTGAAGCCTTTTATTATAAACAAATGAACAACTGAATGTTATTTAATTCTACTTACAAATGTGTATAAACACCTAGACCTCAGTAAGCAAGTTTTCCAAGTGTAAACAATTTTACAAATAAACATTAAATAGTTGTAGACAGAAAATGTGTCATATAACAAACGTTTAAATTTTTTTTGAACAATTGAACCAAATGATAAACAGGTCAAATGATTCTAAGACACATTGCATTGGAATGGTCAGAACCTGTGAACAACACGTTCTTCAGTAACAAAGTGAAAGTGAAAACTGCTGAACTGGTGGTTAATAAACGAGGGGCTCAGTAGCGCTCTTTGGGCTCGCTGAACTTGCGCTTTTTGGGTGCAGACGGGACTTCCTGGCTGCTCGGGAACTCAAACTGAGTCACCTGCAAAACAGGCAGGACAGTAGGCTTAGCTAAATCCATCTTCCAAAAAGACAACATACTGCACTTCTATTTCGCATCAGCTGAACTGATCATGAAACAGATTAAATGTGGTATAAATCCCTTCATTAATAGTCGTACTTGGTAGCACGGCAAACAACTTTCTCATGCAATCTTTATGTCATGCAGTATATTTGTAATATTACAATGTAAAGGATGTACAAAGTAAAAGCTAAACCTGAATAATAATTGAGAAATTACTTTATTATGTTTGCTATCTTGGTTAATAATATGAATAATGTTAACATGAATAAATATAAAGTAGATGACAGTATTTATAAGCAGACATCACAGGGCATATGGAGGGTGGAGGGTGTTCACCGCTTTGTCCTGAACGGGAGAAGGTCTCTTGGTCGTCTTTGTTCTTGATATTGTCTTCTGCACACACACACACAAGATTAAATTAAAACATTTACCGGTAAAAACATTTCAAACATGAAATACAATTTTAAGCGTAATATCCATCTTAGTACCGAAAGAATGTATGAATATATTTGAATCCATGTACAAATATAAACATATTTGTACATTTGGCTGATTTATGCCACATCAACGTTACTGAACACAGTCAACGTTTCTACTCACATTATCCTGGTAATGATGTGAGCCGTTTATTTACGATCATTCTCAATCACTTCAAGTTGGCCATGCAATTCTGGTGGCGATCAGAGTGGGCCTTAGCCCCTTGAAGGTTGTGAGCCGCTGGTCTAGTAGCCCTCATGTGACCTTGCGTGTGAAGAGAACCACTAGAGCTACGGGAGCTACTAGACAGTCTTCAAGAGAAGCTTGGGTCTAAAGGGCCCGGCTTGTTAGTCATCTCTCCTGAGAGCTGAGGGGGGAGGTCTGAGGGGGGCCAGGGGGAGACTCACCGTGGAGGAGCTCACGACTCGACCACTCCTGGTCTTCATGAGGGCCACCTCCTCCGTTGGACTGGTGCTCTCCAACTCCACCACAAGAGTGTCCATCTGACAGAGGACAGATGGCTCACTGCTACCCCCTACCAGACACTACAAGGGGCTACTTATAGGAAGGCCGCCCCTTATATACCCATGTTGACAGAGCCCTCTACTGATCACTGTAGCTTCTTCTGCGTCTGAGTAAACGGTGCACTGTGGTGGAATGGGTGGATCACAGGTGTTTCTTAGTGTGAGATGAAGAAGCCCTGTGGACCTTTACCTGTAGATAGCTCTGTATATAATGCCAAAGAAGTGTTGCGCTCTGCATATACTGCAAGATGTTTTGTGCTGTGTTTCTGTGTTAAGCTGATGAGCTGCAGACTGTCAGCCGGCATTTGGGTGTACTTTTCTTCAACGGTTTATTTTCACACAATACTGTCAGCAGATGGCACCAGTTTCATGTTAAACCCAGCCAGCTGTTTGTTAGCCTGTGTTGCAGATTTTATATTAGAGTGCAGAAAGTTTTTAAGGTTTAGTTTCCCTTGATTTCTAATAGTGCATGATTCTGAAAGGTAGACAATGACATTTTTTATAAAATAATAAATCTCTTTTAACGCACCAAAGTTCACAAAAATATATGAAATAAAATATCCAACAAATCATTTCCTAAAGATATTCTAATTATCCAGCAGCAAAAAAACTTTTGTGTGGGAAATAACTCACTATCTTAACACACTCTTCGGCAGGCTTCTCCAGATTGTCTATCATGTGAGTCTGGAGATAAGAGAAATACATATTATCTATCTATCTATCTATCTATCTATCTATCTATCTATCTATCTATCTATCTATCTATCTATCTATCTATCTATCTATCTATCTATCTATCTATCTATCTATCTATCTATCTGTCTTCCTCTCAACCACATATAACCACAAAACACAGAACGTTTTTCATTGGTTTAAGTTAAATTAGCCAAATTATGGGAAAACAATTATTTCCTGATCTCTGAATCGTGAAACTAATTTACTAAATATTCGTACCTGTTATTTATCAAATATTTCATCTTATATGATTAGAGCAGAAAACTATCTCCAAATGAATCAACCCATTCCAAACATAGCATGGTTAATGCCTTGGTTAAAATGAGCATTCCTTTGTTCATATAAATGTCCATATCCTTTTTATCATATAGTGAAAGCTGAAACTCAAACAACCACTACCATTTACCCATGGAAGGCAGCGCTGAGTAAACATTGTGTATGCATTGTGTTGTGAGAGCAATGGAGTGATGCTCCAGGCATATAGCTCTCTGACCTGCTCTACAACAGACCCCTGCTCGTCCATCTGCAGCATCCATTTGTCCCTCACACGCACAGGCTCCTCCTCCACCTGTAGCCATTGGACAGCGCAGGTGTCAATTCAAACCTTTCCTCTGCAATGTCAGTAGTGTTTTCGTGTAGTCATATAAACTTTGTCGAATAACTTGAACGGTAAAACTAGGCCAATGTATGTTTATTGATTTCTGTAGAGGAAGTCAACCATTTCATACGCCAACAAAGGGCGCCAGAGGTCAATAGGCAACGTGGCGGGTTTTGTTTGCCGCAGGGAATTACAGATTTGTCGTAAATGACCCTTGGAAATTACTTGAAGTGGCACTCTGTATTCCACGCAATTTGGGTAAATTATACCAGAATCATCAGAGCCTAAGCTCAGCGTCATCTTCAAGACAAGATTAGGCATTACCCTGACATAAAAACCATATGAGGATGATTGGTTGCCAGCATCACAACCATGCTTTCTGTAACAAGTCCAAATCACAGAAGTACTCGGCGTGATCGGCCCTGGGGTGCATCTCCTCTCTACCTTCTCCAGCCTGTCTCTCTCGGTGGTGACGTCCACGAGCAGCGTGTGGAAGGGGGTGACCACCTCGCCCATGCACAGCTTCACCGGCTCCTTGGAAAACTCAATCACGTTACCGTCGCCCTCCTTGAACCCTGGTGGCTGGTAGTCCTTAGGAGTGACTGGGGACACCCATCAAGCAGACGCAACCCCACACACACACACACACACACACACACACACACACACACACACACACACACACACACACACACACACACACACACAATCTCCTACTTTTAGTACTATGTAAAGGCCAACATGTGACCAACATGTGTGGAACATGGACAGATTTTGTGTTTTCAAACACGACGAAACAACTCAGAAAATGCAAAGAATTATAAGCAAGCTGTGCATATTTGGAGCGACCTTTCATTTCCACAATATTCATTCTCATATAATTTATTTTGCAATGAAAGTCCCTCAGAGATATTGTGCTAACAAGCATACTTCATGATGAGACCACCATGGAGGGGACTAAAAGACTAACGCCTCAACACCACAGGCAGCAAGACTCAAGGTGGCCCTCTTCTGGCTGCTCGTGGAATCACCTTGCCCTGTGCAAGTGAATCAGGATGGATCGGAGACAATGTGAGTTTAAATACAGGGAATACTACATTGATCAATAATTTTTGCCCGAATTCTGGACTGGAAACATCTGCCTTCTGTTTTCTTTCTGCTTGATGGAAAATTGCAATGTACAAATATTTCAAGATTCTAGTATGACGCTTATGATGTGTTCACATGCGTGTCTCAGCGTGTCCTTGTGTGTGCATTATATGTGTCTGTGTGCATAGGCGCATTTCCATTGTATGTGTGTGTGTGTATTATTATTGCATATGCAAAATATTATCTACATATGTGCAATATTGCCCGTGCGTGTGTTTGTGTGTGTTTATGTCAAGCAAAACATTGCTTGATAATTTCATTGAGGCTGAATAGATCAGGGTCCGGTCTATACGTCTACTGGCGGTTGTGCTTTGTGGGTTACCTTCGTCGTAGTATCCCAGCTTCATGTTGAGGCAGACGTTGTCAGGGAGAGGACCCAGGATCTGCATCAGTGTGTACAGCTTCCTCACCAGCAGGATGCTGGCCTTCTTGGTGTTGCCGCACACCATCGCCGCCCCCTTGCAGTTGTTGTTGCTAGGACACGCAAAGGATTGTGGGAAATCATCCTGACACTCATGGTCGTTTTTACTCCTAACACTCTGACTCGCCTATTTTTTCCCTGAAAGAACTTAAAGGTCCCATGGCATGAAAAAATCACTTGGAGGTTTTCTAACATTAATATGAGTTCCCCTAGCCTGCCTATAGTCCCCCAGTAGCTAGAAATGGCGCTAGGGGTAAAACGAGCACTAGCTATCCTGCTCTGCCTATGAAAAAACAAAGCTCAGACGCGCCGATTTGGAATTTTTCCCCATATGTCCCCGTACGACTTACGGAGACATGTTACCTCCCCTTTCTCGGCTTTGCACAATGAGCTACGACCGTGCGAGTGCCCCATGTGTGTGTCTGTAGCGCAAGTGTTACACACTGTTGGTGTTATGGCACATAATGGTACGAACACACCAAACGCGTAACCCGCGTAAGATTTACGCGCGTAACGCAGCTAAAATGTTGCTTGACCATTTTGTGTCAAAAATGGTCCTACGTACGCAGCTACGCGCCTGTGGCTGCGCTGGATTTAGGAGTCCGAGGAAGGAAACCCAAACGCCGCCGTGTTTGGGTGCATGATAGAGCTTGGATCGGGTTAGATTAAATAATCTCAGATATAAATAACAATAATCGGGTTAAATAACTTCACATGGTGTGTCTGGTGTGTTTCCAGCATTCGTAGTGTTGATCAGCAGAGATATAGTCCGCCAAAAAGTTGAGGTTGCTTAGCAACCAGAGACTCTGTCCATGCAAGTGAACGGAGCGTTCCCTCTTCGTCATAACTATCAAACCAAACATCCTTCACATTCACCGAGCGAACATTATGAAAGTAAAATGCATATTTCTCGCTAAAAATGTTTACATAAACGCATTTAATGGCGCAACTATGTTACTATTTCCACCCAGAATAAAGAAAGATGTCGGCCGTATGCTTCTGTGCAAGCGTCACTACTCTCTGCCAGTGACGTCGGGTCAAGCTCAACGCTGATTGGGCAACGCGGCTAATCGTCATGCGTATGAGCGTAAAAAGTTAAATTTTTTGAACTCCTCGCGTACGCGCGTATATATACGCAGCTCATACGCCGCTAACGCGGGTAAAATGTTGCTTTAGCGCATGTAACGCATCTACGCAGCTCATACGCGCGTAAACCAATGGTTCCCTATGGAAAAATTGCAGATTTTATACGCGTCTATACGCGGGGTACGCGTTTGGTGTGTTCGTACCTTAACACGTCGGGTTCTCTGACGTTTCTTGTATTTCCACAACGAGACTCGTAGTCGGGGTTAGCTCAGCCATGGTTGAGAAGGAATTGGGGGGAAAGGAACTTTGGCTTTTGACATGGAGGAGAAAGGGATTGACCGCGATTGTCTCCCGCCGGAACCCCGCTGCCCAATCGCGGGCAACATTCACGGTGTGGAAGTGGAAGAACCGGAGAGGTCTGAGAACACGACGCAGTCGTTTGAGATTCATAATATCGTCTGGGCATCACCGCCGCGGGGCACCACCTCCGTGGGTCAGTGCTGCCTTGGTGCTGCCAGCTGCCCGCTGCCGAGGCACCACCACAGTGGGCGGTGGTTCCTCGGCAGCAGGCAGCAGGGCTCCGGCGGGAGACAATCCCTTTCTACGCCATCCCGCGGTTCAGTCTACTTCAGATTGATGTGGAAGGGGAAGAAGCAGAGACGTCAGAGAACCTGACACAGCCGTTTGAGATATCGTGAGATATCGTCAGGAGGCGCACACAGCTTTGGGCCGTGATAATATATATTATATGACATATATATCTATTTATAATATGATATTATTGATATATAGAGCTCCAGGCATGGTATCTACACATTTTTTAAACACAAATTGAATGACTTTTAAGACCTTTTTAAGACCTCTAAAAGGAAAATTTAATACCAATACCGTTGCAAAAAAATCGAGACAATACGCTATATACTCTGTTCATTATGAGTTTTTTTCAGTTTGAATAATGAATAGTAACGTTCTTAACAACTGCCATCTTACCAATAACAAAACTTATGGTATAACAATTATGACAGAAAACAACAAAATAACTTAAATATAGTGCAAAATATAGTGCAAACACTATGCATATGGATTGAATGTTGTCTATATAATAGACGTCTATACCTTTAACTTCTATATAACCTAGACGTCTATACCTTTAAAGGAGCATTTCACCGTTGGAGGCATGAATATGCATTGAAATTGGGTCCTATATGTAGTTGAATAATAAAATAAAATTCTAATTTGGGGCCGTCTTGACCGAGAAAAGGCAGAAAGTGACTTTTTGGCGGTTGTGGATTGAAGACAACAACTCCCACCAAGCACCACGATGCACAGCTTCGCTGGCCACTCCCGCTGATCTAGAGCTCCGCCTATTGGACACCTCGCTGTTCCATCTACCAAGCTGATACCGCAAGACTGCTTGAAAATCATTTCACACAACATTTCTAGTGAAGAGTATTAGTTGGTGAACTCAGTGAATTACCGTATTTTCCGCACTATAAGGCGCACTTCGTAAAGACTATAAGGCGCACTTCATAAAGACTATAAGGCGCACTCCGTAAAGACGGAGTCATTTCGAAACCGCATCGAGCTGTAGAAACGCTGTATTCAAGGCGCTGGTTCTCCACAGAGTCACGAGGAGATTCAACCTTTTAAATTGAACAGAAATACTTTTTAATGTACAGTTACTAATTACATTTATTAAGGGGCTTTATTTAAAGCTACAAAAAGAATACAAATAAAATAATAAACAAAAAATTCAACGCAACTCTGACGTCCCCCAGCTGGTGGGGGGCTAATGCCATCAAGCGTTTCAGACGTCCACACGAATCCTAACACGAAACCGCATAGGTCCAGATAGATTTGAAACCACCTCCGAGGGTGGTTTCAGAGATATGCGGTTTCGGGCAACGGATTCGCCGGCTCCGCCTGGACGGTCGGCCGAACGGACAAGATTAAGGCCCATTCACACCCTACGGTAAATACGGATACGGACCGCTTCGTCCGGTCCCGGAGGTGTTTCGTCCGTAAATGGGTCCGTCGCCTCTGAGCTTACGAATCCGGAGTGCTCCGGGAGAACCGGAGCAATACTAGGGCCCTATGAAATCCGCGATAACGAAAACGCGGACGGAATCAAGGAATTGGACAATAAAAACGGAATTAACTGATAATTATTTATTATTATTATTTTATTTTTTATTATTTTATTAAGCAGGAAAGTATTAAAAGTAACAAAGTTACAATTTAAAACGGGCCTGTCTTAGTAAAATAACTGATTTCCAGCAGGTTCCTGTTCTTCAGCACATATAACATGCAACAGGGACAAGGCACATCAGACGTCACATTCACAATATGCAGCGGAATGCAGCAGAATTCGCCATTATTTTGGTGAAATTCAGTTTCGAGGGAAAAGGGAAACAACACAGGTGACATTAACGTCACTGAATGTTTAGCAGTCACTCGCACAACAATGTTAAAAAAAAATCCTCGGCCCACCACGCAAACAATAGGTCCCGCTCCTAACAAGAAGCCGAAGAAGAAGTTGAAGCGCCCGTAATTCGGTTCTAACCCCAAATTCAGAGCCGAACAATATCCAAAACACTTCTATCACTCAGGTGTTTTGTAGAATATGTCAACATACTATCGATTGGAAACGCAAAGATACGTGCGATGACCACTTGAAGTCCAAAATCCATATGAAAAACAATGAACGCCGTAGCCAGGGCACGCCCCTTCAAACAACAATTTGAGTTTATAAAAAGAGTTTATAAGCACTTTATTTATGTCATGTTTTTATTTGAAGCACTAAAAACAGTGCAATGTTGTGATGTTTTAATAAATGTAGTCTTCTATCTGATTCAATTGTATTCGTTCGCACTTATTTGACACTCGTTCTGATGATTTTAAGTGTAAAAACGGAATTAATGAAAATTAAAACGGAAAAAAAAAATTTAAAATTTGGAAAAAAATAAAACAGAATTTGGAAAAAAATAAAACAGATTTCATATGGCCCTACAATACCACCGGAAATCGAGGCGGCAGTATAGAGTCAAAAGTCAGACCATTCGCGAAAATAGATAGATTAGTATAATATCTGATATATATATATATATAGATACTAGGGCTGTAACGATACACAAATTCACGATTCGGTTTGTATCACGATTTTTGACCCACGGTTCGATACATCCCACGATTCTTTTAAATTTAAAAAGCATTTTATTTAAACAACACTTAAATACCAATTATCTTAATGTAACATTTAATAACAAATAATTTGGAACACTGAACAGATTTGAACCGAAAGAATACTATTAAAGTATAGCTCAATTAATAAAGAAATAACCAAAGATTGCAGTTGGAGGATGCTTTTTGCTGGGAGGCATAATAGGGCCCCTTTAACTGTTTGGTTGGTTTATTCAAATATCCTTATTAGCGCTTCTTATTAGGCTATGTAGCTTAAATAATGACATAATCAGGCCGTATAGAATGCAACATGTTTAATAGCCTAACTTTCAATAGATGAGGAAAAACATGAACGTCGCAATAACGAGGCATAGTGTTACGAATATGTGTGTGCGGGAGAATGGCAGTGTGCGTATGCGTGTGTGAGTGACGTCAGCGAGTGAGTGGACGAGCGAGGAGAGCGAGCGGTAGCGTGTGTGTCTAGTGAAGAAGCGAACGAGTCCGGTAGAATAAAGTACCCATCCTGTCAATAATCGGTGGCCGCTTCATTCCGACCTATAAGCAGACAAACTGCCAGTCAAATCACACAAAACAATAGAGACAGGATCACACAGGCAACTTTTTTCGCGCTTGGCCCACTCTGGATAAATGTCGTTCATATCGCATATGAGGACTTCGACGGCTGTGGAGAAATGCAATCCTCCGTAGCCACGGAGAGCTGTGATCACAGAGAGGGCATCTCGTCACATATTTACGGCATCGATAGGAGGGGGCGCTGTCAGCAGACTATTATTTAGACAAATTATTAGCAAATTTCAATCGGACAATTTGACCGAAGAGTTAGAAAGGGCATATCGGCGCTTCTGCCTTCTCACACCGCGAGACAGGTTCGTGGCTTTGAGTATCGCGATTTTCGGTTTGATACGCGTATCGTTACAGCCCTAATAGATACAGATATATATATATAGATATATATACATATTGTATTTGACGTTTTGTACTTATATTATACCATATACCTGACATTTTTATTTTATTGTTTATTGTTATTGTTCCCCTGCTTTGGCAATGAGTTGTAACTGGTCATTTAACAACAATTTGAGGAGATAATCTGCGGGTTGGGGAGGGGTGTCACGTGCCACCGCACACTTTTTGCACTTTTTATCGCCGATTTCGGATGACACAAAGCAAAATCATCTCTACAGTTTTATTGCCAGATGTTGTCGCTACAGAGAAGCAATCCCTGGTTGTTGATTTATTGCGTAACATCCATAACAACGCTGAAACCAGACGGAGGTATGAAGGGTAGTTCCGGGGGCAACGTGTGGGGCGACGGACGATTTTCGTCCGGATCCGGAGGTATGGATCGGCCTTTACGCGGTTTCACCAAAAAATTTGCTTCGTGTGGACGGGGCCTCAGAAGGCGAACACACGTTCACCAAGACGGGGAGACAGCGCCGGGCTACTTACGCCACTATCTGCCCATGGATCGTGGATGCCTGGGCTGATATATCAGTATCAACTGTGGTCCAAGCTTTCACGAAGGCAGGAATAATCACTGAACTGCCAGGCAACAGCAGCGACACTGACTCGGATAATGACGAGAGGGAGCCGGGCATGTTGGATGCCGTACTCGCCCAACTGTTCAATTCGGACACTGAAGAAGAATGCTATCGATGTGACCAATCGGAAATTGTAGTTTGTAAAATAGAATATAAAACTGAACAAATATACACCCGCTCATTAATTCTGCCCCCAATTAAATTTAATGCCGCCCACCCAATAATTCCAGACTTTCTAAGACATTTAAGACCTTGATTATCGAAAATTAAATTTAATGACTTTTAAGACTTTTCAAGATCCGCGGCAACCCTGGCTCCAGGACTCCCGCCGGAGCACCAGGAGTGTTCTTGAATATTTACAGAACACGGCCAAAAGCTGTGTGCGCCTCACCATTGCAATAAATCCACTGTAAACACGAGTGCATAGTACCGTGGGCGCAAGCTGCTCAGGGTCACACCCCCACCCTCCACCTTGAACACCTCTAAAAAGCGGCACGTTTGTGGAAAGCTCATTGTGGGACTGGGTCGTAGTGGCTGTAATTCTGCACCAAGGCTGAATTTCGTTTATTTTTTTCTTTTATAAATATTGTATTAAAGGCCCACTAACACCTATATATAAGCATCCAAAAAGTAGCATACCATGGGACCTTTAATTAACTATTTACTGCAGATCTGCTAAATGCTTAACTCACATGGTGGATATATACAGAAAAACACTAAGCCTCAGTGCACTCTAATGTCAGAAGTTGGATGATTTAGAAAAGTGTACCTCATTGTAAATACATGATATGTTTATTCCTTTTGTATAGTTTTCTGTTATTCTGGATGAGTGATCCAGAAATCAAACATATTGTACCTTTCAAATTCCATTTGTGGTCCCTCTGCGGAGTAGATTATCTTAAATTGGTAGAATTCTGTCACGAGCTGAAAAAAAAGAAGGAAAGACGGCTATTTGAGGTGAATGAACAACTTGGTACCTACGATTTACTTTATCAATGCACATGTGGGAATTTCCCGTGACTCAACTGCCACAACGGCACAGCAATCTCTGTCTCCTGAAACATTACCTTAGGATTGTCTGGATCAGTGTATATCTAAAACAAACAGCAACAGTACATTAGGAGTGCATTAAGATAAAGGCTTTCAGGATTCAATATTACATTTATCCTTAAATTGAATCAGACATGTACACATGAAAGACAAGCCACTCACCGACAAAACTACCTTTCTCAGCTGGAGGGACACAGGGTGTAACGAATGTGAATAAAGCTAATTATATTTGCTGACTTACCTTTGGCTTTAAGGTCTTTAATGTTCATCCAAAGCAAATATTTGTGGAGGACTTACATATTTCTTCTGGATGGCATCAAAGCATCCCTGCATCCTTAAGAGGGTTATTAAAACAAGTGAAATGAATACACACATATAAACACACACACAGTCTATCTCGAGAAGGACCAGGGAAAACCCTGAGTCATCCTGATAGAACCAAATGTCGCTGGCATTGTTTCCAACCGTTACCATCATGTTTGTGTGTGTGTGTGTGTGTGTGTGTGTGTGTGTGTGTGTGTGTGTGTGTGTGTGTGTGTGTGTGTGTGTGTGTGTGTGTGTGTGTGTGTGTGTGTGTGTGTGTGTGTATGTGTGTGTGTGTGTGTGCTTGTGTGTGTCTGTGTGTGTATCCATGCATCCATACCAGTGTTAATTTTGTCAGCTATTTTAGATTTAGTCTTAGTCTTAGTCTTTTGACGAAAATGCTTAGTATATTTAGTCACATTTTAGTCATTGTTTTCCTTTGTAGTTTTAGTCTAGTTTTAGTCGACGAAAAGTCCTTACATTTTAGTCAACTTTTAGTCATTACTTTTAGTCAAAATGTTTTCTCTTTTTAAACTAGTTCAATTAGGCTAACCCTATATAGGCTATATGGCTATATGCTAAGTTGTTCCACTCAAATAGAGTACTAAAGTGAAAACGTTACGTTGTCCTGGCAACCGGATTTTCAGTTCTAAACAACCGAACGAGAGATGGCGTTCTCCATTGCTTCCATGTGTTGTTTCTTTCAAAATTAAAATAAATCAATTTCAAGAGGTGAAAATCACTACCAATCGAAAAATGTCGAGGCGTTGACATGTATTCCCCTGGGGTATTAAAAGGAAAAGTTTGCAAACGTTAGTTTAGTTTAGTTTTTTTTTTAATATGAAGACAATCTATTCTCAATATTACTTACATCATTGGTAAAGCAAACTCACAAATCAATTCGCAAAAAGATTGTTCCTTTTCTATAAAAGGTTTGTGTGGCATAGGATTTCCCCTTTTTAATTTGGTTTGTGTAGAACCGAAAATCTGTTGCTCTCGAAACGTGACGTCACACTTTAGTACTCTTGTCTGTTCAGCCTTCAAAACGATAGCTGGTAAATTGTGAAAAATGCATTAAACTGTAATCAGAAAACGCGGTTATATGCTATAAACCCTATAGTATCTTGGGTATAAAGGCTGGGACGAATGTCAAAGTCCACCTTATGTTGAAGTATAGACCGTGGCGATTCCCATTGAAACGAATGGCGCGGTGATTTTCTTCAAAACGAGAGCCAGTAAATTGTGAAAAATGAATTAAACTGTAATCAGACAACGGTTATATGCTATAGACCCTAGTATCTGTGGAATAAAAGCTGGGAAGAATTTCGAATCATGTACAATGCATAACGTTAGCTCATAGCTGAGTGGACCATACCTCCCGTTGCCAAGTCGTAGCTAAGGTCCGTCCTATTTACTGGAGGAGTGAACAGTTGCATAAGAACCTTACGGGAGTGTACTGATTGGAAAATATCATGCATTTTGAATGTCCAAATAGCACACCAATAACGTTTTCGTCCTGTCTCGTCTCGTCAACGAAAACAAAATGACATTTCGTCATCGTTTTTATTATCACAGATCTATTTTTAGCTCGTCAACGTCTCGTCTTAGTCACGGAAAAAAGGTCGTTGACGAACATTTTTCGTCATATTTTTCGTTAACGAAATTAACACTGATCCATACATCGACACCAATAACCCAATTTCAAGGTATAATTGCTTAATGGCATTGAATCGATTGATAGCCTAGGTCCACTCACTCCAGCACTGCAGTAACAGAAAGCCCTATAACACCATTACAACCTTCAAGTCACAACTCAAAACTCACCTGTTCAAACTCGCAC
>NC_082392.1:12443611-12519043 GCF_031168955.1 Gadus macrocephalus
TTTAAAATGCACGCCTGAATGCAATGGCACGCAAACAAGATGAGGCCAGCATACACCTACACACTTATTTTATTTGAATGGAATGAGTATTATCGCGGCTGTAAAATAAAGCGTGTGTGTGTGGATACTGTGTGACTGAGTCTCGTCCCACTTGATTTGGCTCGTGTCATTGGCTCAACAGTTCACAGCGGCTGGGGCCTCATTGGTCAACTCTAACCTGACAACAACTGCAATGAGGCAGAGCTTCCGCATTATCCTCAAACTATACACTGCTGAGGTTATGATGTGAAGGATAAATAACCGAATTTGTTGCATTGTTGCAGAATCAGTGGGTGTCAAATATATTGTGCAATGCTGTCCTAAGACGAAATCGGTTTTGTTGAATATGTTGTTTCATTGTTTTGACTGTGAGGTCGAAGGCCTCACTGGCAATATTTTAACTCATGTGCTCATGAATGTCTTGAAACACAAGATCGGGTTCGATTTTGGTGCATAGTAAAGAGTTGAAATCAGGAATTAACATTCTCATTGTGCACCTTTTAAATCATGAAGTCAGCAGGAGAGACGGCTATTTAAGAGATGCATGTTATTAAGGCATGTATACAGCTTCTGCCTTTCTCTACGGATGAACGTTTTGGGAAAATCTGTCTGTTTACACTGTTTTGAATCAGCCCATCTTTGTGGGCTCAAGTGAATAAACAAAGGCCCAGTACAACATTCAGCCTCCCCCTCCCTCCCCTCTCTTCCTCCGTGGGAATAGGTTCTTCGGCTTCTGTAACCTCCTGAGTCATAATTGATCAGTCCACACTCTCTAGCAAAGGAAACTCGAGCCTGTCAGGGCAGGTATATGCTGGCTATTGTGTATATCTAGTCACATTGTTAACGCTTCTGACCCAATCAAGGTGTGGTTCTGTGTCACTTGTGTGTCTGACCTGTTCCACTAGTTACGGCCATTTTTGTGTTTTCACATGTGACGTGAATGCAGCAAGGGTAGGTTAGGCCGCTGTAACCTTGGTGAAAAAGCTGTCTTTGTCAATGCAAATATAATAAAATATGCTAGTTTAATGCTGGTGTGTGTCTGTGTGCCTGTGCGTTATTGCTGTTATTTTGTTAATTCAACCAAACATGTGCGTTCACAGACACTGTTGTGGTGTTGGAGCATGTTACTCTTGTTATAACCAATAAACTTCCAGAAGTAATCGCCATGGTATTTAAACCTTGCCCCACCAACATAACATAGGAGTTGTCCAAACAATGTGATTTTAAAGGAGGAGGCTTCCCGTCAAAAAGATTAGGGTTAGGCCGTACCTCGCTTACATGTCAAAAGAACAAGTTTGACTCATACTTTTGTTTTGCTTTGATTAATCTTTTTCATTAAATGGCTGAAACAAACCATTCAGGGCTCAAATAATCGTTTCTACATGGTTTACTCAGGATATCGTGTCAGACACACACATTTAATTTTGTATATACATTTGTGATTATGTTTTTTGCATTTTCACTGTGTAGTTCCATTTAAGAGTGAGTAGTCTAGATCTGTGATTTTCCTTACACATTGCTCTACCACGTTTTATTTTAGTTATTTGATACTTAAATGTGTATGTAAATATACTGCTAATATTCGGTTTGTATTATTATAATTTTTGTGTCTTCTCCTGTTTGATTAGCACAGTTTCTGCTCCTAACACCTGAATGATCTCATGGTCATCTAATGTTATCAGGATTCCCAGGAGAAGAACAGCAGTCCCATCAAGTCTGAGGAAGCCAAGCTGAAAGCCAAATACCCCAGCCTGAACCATAAGCCTGGAGGCTCTGACTTCCTTATGAAGCGGCTACAGAAAGGGGTAGGTGGCAAACAGAAACTAACATCATCCCCACAACAGACAACATCATCCGAACAAGCCTTGTATTCTGTCCAAGCATCTCTTTGTTACACAGGAGAATGTGAGGTTCGGTCAAGCCGCATTGCATACGGGTTTTGCCCCTCTCTCAAGATATTTTGAAGGGAGAGGCTACACCATGTTAACTTTCCCTGAACTGATATTCCCTGCTAGCATTACCGCTAGCATGACCTGGCACCCAAGGAATTGAAAATCCATGCTGCTTCCCCTCCCCCCCAGTTGTTTCAGTATCACATTCATGTTCATATATAATGGGAGTTGTTGCATTGCAGTAAAACTCAACATAAACTGTAACATAAACTCTTAAAGGTGAAGTCCATCATGTTGTGGAGCTAGAAAGTCAGTCCCCTGAAACACACTTGCATGTTATGTTAGTTTATGCATTTCTAGATGAAAATCAATCCAATTGCTCCAATGTAAATTATTAACAAACTTTCTAATTTCAAAGTCCATACAAATGGAAACTAAACCTCTACATCCTTTGACTTAAAGATATCTTAAGGGAATCCTTTTGTGTTATTCTACAACGCATTTTAACACTCTCCTGCCCTAGGTTGCTTTGTCCATATCGTGACCTTGCCACATAGGTGCTCGTCCCATAATGCAAGGCAGCGCTTGTCACTTCTAATTCCCTATTTGATTTAATTTAATATAATCTTTGGCATAATTGCTATAATTTAAATAATCAGTTACAGTCTCTATAAAGTCTTTAGTACCCATCATGACTTGATGGGTTATCATCACAGGGATAGCATAATAAGATATTTAATTATTAGAGGGTTTAACCTTTGCTCTTCCAGGCCTAGCCAAAGATGAAGCCTCAATAATTCCTTAGTTCGTCTTTGGCAGAAGTGTTTCTTATCTCCCTTCTCTCCCACCTAGCCAAAGTACTTTGACTCGGGGGACTACAACATGGCCAAGGCCAAGATGAAGAACAAGCAGCTCCCCGTGGCTGGGCCCGACAAGAACCTGGTGACCGGGGACCACATTCCCACGCCACAGGACCTGCCCCAGAGGAAGTCCTCCCTGGTTACCAGCAAGCTAGCCGGCTAGCCTCCACGATCTGAGGAACGCCCCCTCAACCATCGGCCCCCCCCTGGGGCTCTTGAGAGCTGCTTGCCACCCCCTCACCTTCACTTCCCAAGATGTCCGTCTTCTCACGCCCTCCCTTCTCCCCTCCTCATGCTCCTCTTTCATTTATCTTCTCCCACTCCTCCCCCTCTCTCCTCTCCCTTCCCCTTCCTCCTCCTCCTCCTCTTCCTCCCCCGCTGAACCCCACAGGCACTCCTTGGCTTAACATATCATATTTAAGCTCCATTTGCGTGTGTGTCTGTTTGGCAGTGTGTGTGAGTGAGTGGGAGAGAGGAGATGCATCTGCGACCCTACACTGTCCCTCTGACACACACACACACACACACACACACACACACACACACACACACACACACACACACACACACACTCCTCCCGTAACCGTTGTTCACAGTAGAGTGGCATCAGGGGGTTGGATGGGGTGAGTCAATGCACTTTGTATACTGTACAGTCATTGTTTATCGTTTCGATGTTGTTTTGTTTGGTTTTTATTTCTGGGGGATTTGTTTTGTTTTGGAATTGTTCTAATTGCATCCTCCAAGATACCAAAATGACTATGTATGTATAAGGGGAGGGGCTGTTTACCTCGTGCACTCCGACGTCTTTGGGACGGGCGTCTTCGTGATTCAAATCCCTCCAGTTGGGTGGGATTGGGGGGGGGGGCAGTGAGTGGAGAGTGTTAGGATTATTATTGGTAGTATTCTGTTACTTTTGTTTGTAATAATCGCTTGCATACCAAAACCTGTAAGAGGCTGCTTAGTGGAGAGATGTGTTCTGACTGGAATCATAGTGGGAATGCTGTAGAAGAAACGGCCCGGGGCTCTCATCCTATCCTGTTTCGCCGACTCTCGTCGATCAGATTCACCTCCCGCCTCGCTCTCTGCAGCTCCCCCGAACAGGAGAAAGCCCCCCCCTAATGTGTCTGTTGCCACTGCTCCTGTGTCTTCACTCCCTTTTGACTTTTATCTAGAGAAATCTGCATGTAGTAAGAAACACACAAACAGATAAGAAGTAACTATTGAGGACTAGCAACTGGACGATGTGAATGCACAACTCTGCTGGGTCCTGGTTGGCCGTTTTCCCTTGCTGCCCTGACAATCCATAAACACACACTCTTCTTCTACGCTACCAAGGCATTCCAATTAGCTCTCTGTATCCCAACTAAAATGCTGCAGTGGAGAGGAAAGTGGATGGTTCACTGATATTTGTTAACCTGTTTTTGGTGTTATGGATACGGATGTGGCATATCGATAACATTAGCTGGTGTCACTTTCAAAAAGGTGTTACATGTTTCCATGGCCAGTTGTGCCGATGAGAATTTACTTGGATGGGAGTTGTTCTGGACCACAAATGCCACCATTACAGTCCAGGAGTCCTGTGCTCTATAGCTCAAGGTCGAACCGTGTAAGTATGGAGTCCAAAAGTCCACTAGTTTGGCATTGCTAGCCATGCACACAGGTCCCTTTTTGGAAAGAATCCATCGCATTAATAATAAGTACTAGGATTGACTCTCGGTGAACTGTCCATTTTAACTCTTGGTTTGGTGGCTTTTATCACATCAAGACGTGCGTCTGCTACGAGCGTAAAGAATTAATAGTGTGTGTACTTCTGTAAATATTTGAAGCGTTGTAAATTAATTTGTACATCTTTACGGGCGTTCAGTTTGTCCTGATAAGCGGTCCTTTAAAGAATCTAAACCATGCCCGGCTGTCCCGATAGTGGTAGCTCCCTTAATCCGGGAGTCTCCCTTCATAATCAGTGGTAGTAGTCGAAGTATCCTGTGCACTCTAGCTAGATTTAAGACCTTTTATCCCTATGTTGTTTTTTTTGCCCCTGCCCGATACACTCCTCAGCTCGCCGCTCTCGCCTCTGCGACCCGCGGAACACACAGGTTCTCTGATGTCACCGCAACAGCACACATCACAACAGGGGGTCCAGTTTTAGCGCCGAGTATGCGATCGTGACCGCAAGGCTTAAAGTAGACCACTGCATGCTCGCAGGGATACTCTCTTGGCGAGGCCCAAGGGATTCTATGACATGAGAAGGGAAGGAGGGCCGTCTAGGAGCATGGCTGGGACCTATGCGTGGCAAGACATTGGTTGATAATATGCTTCAAAAACCCGGACGGATAGAGAGGTAAAGTGCTCCAATGTATCTGCAAACAACTATGAATGCATGCTGCCCACAGCCTCCAAACCGCAGGACACCGGTTATCTCCAAGTATTGCCCCAACTCCACCCCCACCCGTCCGTCTTATCTTCAGGGCACGGCCATGAACCCCCACTCTACCACCACGTAGGACACCGTAGAACTTGGGGGCATGCACCTTTGGACCTTGCCAATCATGTCTTCTCTCTAGGACTTTTGAATTGTGTCAAATAGCGGCGAGTGGAGGGAAAAGCGAAATGTTAAACGGGAGGGCTTTATTGGAGGTCTGAATGTGCTGCCGATTCTACACTGTTAGTAATACACTATAACCGGGATAGGTTGGTTCAATTTGTTTTATTTTTTTCTCCACTACTTTCACTTCTTCCCCATGAGCTGATTTGTGGTTCCCCTCCCCTCCACTTTCAGCGAGACACACCGTTTCTGCTTTCTGAACAGCAGGGGCTCTGTGAATGGCTTTCTCACATGAGTGTGTGGGATGTGTAGTTCTGTACATGCTGCTGCTGCTGCAGATGTGGCTGACAGCCAATTTTGAGCAACACCTGTATCCTCTATTTGTACCCGTCAAACCCATATTCTCTCCCGAGTCTCTTAATCCTCCTGCCACGTGGTTCAGTCCCTTCTCTAAGCGAAAGTGACAATATAGGAAATGGAAGTTCCACCCGTGGATCTCTGATTTCGATTCAATTTTCAATTTGATCCCATCTGATCTGAGTAGAAATTACACAACTCCCTCACTGCCCAATCTTCACATCTGATCACCGGAATTTATAACGTTCAAAAGCGAAAACTATTATTACATACAAAAGGCTTCACGATTACTGGGGCAGGATTCTCGAATGCTACTACATGTGGACTGTTTGGCTTTGTACGAAACAATTCCATTAGGCAGGGGGATTGTGGGGTATGTTTAAATACCAATGTCTTATTTCCTGTTCAAATTGAATTAACGTGCCAGAAATGTAAAAATAAATGACAGACAATGTGCTTTGAGGTACCTTGTGCTGCTTTTACCTGATCTGTGTTCATGTTGTTTTGCCTTTTATGAGTAAACATCTAATTTTTTTCAGGCGTTCTCTTATTGTGTGATTCCTATATTTTTTATCCCATGATATATGCAGGGATTTCTACTGATAAATTAATGAGGAATATATGATAACTAGGATGTCTTGAGAACGCAGGAATGATTTTAAGAATTTGGGAGGTGCAGGGCTAATCAGAATGTTTTCCTTTGTCTTTGGGACAAAGATCCGGAGTTCTGTCAGTATTTGAAATAAACTTTTACATTGCGATATTTGTGTTGTTTAATTGTCAAATCAGTTTTCTGCTGGTATCAATGTTTTTTGATTATTTATGTAGGTGCTGAAATAGTTAGCCTGATCACTTCCATTGTCTTAATACTGATCGAGTTTTGTTTGTACTTTATCCGTATTTTATATTGCCACTAGGTGGCGCCAAATATAATACAATAATTGCACTACTGTAACCTCAACGAAATTCTCTCGGTAATTAGTTTAATATCTATACAATTTGGGTGCAAAGCTTTAGAAAATAAAATCCACATCTTGTTTTTATTAACGTTTTAAATCGATTATATGTTATGTTTGATTTGGTTATCTTGATTGAGGATGTGACGCATTGTATCAAACCCGAGGTGTGGTAGAAACTAAACTAGTTTTGGTACTTCCCCATATTAAGGCTTCTGGTCCTTGATAGGTTCGAAGTTATATACAAATATAACCTCCATTTAACTGAAAGAAAAAACGTTCCTGAGGTAAAATAAAAACCCACTTCTATTGCCTAAATGCAATTTTTAACATAAAGAAGGCCTAGCGTGTACCTTTGAGAACGGACGTTATGATGCGTCGTCACTGGTCTGGCCACGCCCCCATCTTTACTCTACTTACCAAGAGGAAGAACACGTAGCGCTGTCTATACCTCTCAGACCTACGATGGACAACGTCTTTGTTTGAAAATAAATTTATTTTAATTACAATTGTTCAGGCCCACCATTTAAATCCTCAAGGCAAATATGCTGTCACAGAAACTAACTCCAAACTACGGAACCAGCTTAGTCCAGACCTTTTGGTTTCACAGCCCTCAAAATGGAGGCGAAGAGCGAAACATGGACTTCCACTCCGAAGGTTCACACACCACGACAGAGGGGGCATTGCCTCTAATGGCGACGTTCAAAAGCGGAGACGAACGTAAACCAAGACCCACGGAACTAGGAAGGGGCAGGCTGGTGAACAAATCGCAAGACGACCAAGAAGGAGACGGTTCGCTGCCTTGCACTCCGGAACTCCAGTCCGAAGTAGACACGGACAGCCAGGCGGGGGAAGAGGTGTTGGATAACGACACCAAGCGAGTCATTCGCACTTTTCTCAGGGACTATGCAGGGGCATCAAAAGCTAAAAGGACAAGACAAGACGAGGTTCAAGTGACTATGAGAAGAGTTGTAGACGGCGTGCTTGAAAAACACCAATACGCATACAAGGGTAGGTGATCCGAATTAATAGTGTGTTTAATCAAGCAGATAAAGACCTCCAGACACGTGTTTATTTAAACCTTCCGTCAATGTACCACATCTACAAACATTCATCCCCATTGCACAACATCTATGTGTGCCTGCTATTTCATATATATATAACATGTTAGGTATATAGTGGGAATGTAGTATACATTAGTTGATATTGGTGTAACGTTATAATTTTCGCAGATAAAACTCGAGTGATTGATCAAGTCAGCGGACTATGCTGAATACACGTTTCTCACCAACGTCCTTTTTTATTTGAAGGTATGATCCAGAAATTGGAATTGGACGGCCGAGGGGAAGACATGAGTTTTGTCACGTCTGTGGCCAAGAGTCTCTTCGCAGACAGCACAACAAACTGGGGGCGTATCGCCAGCCTGGTGGCCTTCGGAGCAGCGTTGTGTCAGTACCTAGAGGCCAGGGGTAAAGAAGGCTGCGTGTCGCTGGTGGCCGAGGAGATTTCCTCATACCTCCTTTCAGACCAACGGGAATGGTTGGTCAAAAACAACTCATGGGTACGTTGTGGTATATCTGACTTGGGGTAGTGCTCCCAGTGAAAATGTTCCTGTTGCTTAACTGCTTTGTTGTTTGGAATCTGGCCAGGCCCTAGCTCTGTCTACAGATTGTAATCTAACTTGCTTTTTGTTATTCATTGTTTCAGGAGGGCTTCGTAGAGTTTTTTCGAGTGTCAGACCCTGAGACGACAGTGAGAAATACACTCATGGCCTTTGCTGGATTTGCTGGTATTGGTGCAACAATTGCCCTACTAATCAGGTGAATTTGGGACTCAAAGACTTGAGAAGTTATGCCTTTTTTTTTTCAACAAAAGACACAACTACATGGACATATATGGACAAACAAAATATGTTGTATATTTCCTCATTTTGCTATTTATTTATTTTTTGTGATTTACTAAATAAAATTGCTATGATATGCGCCTATGCAAATTGTTGGAGAATTACGTAATTAGCCAATAAGAAATATTTGTGAGAATATGGGTGATTGTGTGTCGTGTCTAGGTCAGAGGGCCAAGTCTCCAGGGAGAAGAACAGAAATTTACCCCAACAGACGTAATTAACTGGCACTGACGAGATGTTGGCCCACTTCCTTCCCGGTTATGGAAATACTATGGGTTAGATCTGCATTTAGAAAAATAACCAGCACAGAAAGCCCCCTGTGGCTGGCTTCTGTGCTACAAATGTGTTGACTGGGGGAGAATGACCAAAAACCGGAATAAATGCAGATTTGTACCTTTTTGTTTGTAAACGCTGAGGGCCCGCACACCTGTAGTATCTAGCTGATGCAGAAATGTTATTTAAACATTCCAGTCACTTGTATAGCTTGCACCATTGACAAATATGTCAATAAAACTATAAATGTTGCCTAGTCTGGCCTTTTATACGTTCTACTTTGACACAGTGATGCATTACAGTGACCTTAACCCTATGTCAGATTCTGTTGAAATTGTGGTATTTCGAAGAAGTTGTGCAGCTATTTCCGCGAAGTCAGACAACACCCACAGCATCACTCAACCACATGCATTTTTTGGGGGCATTTTGCAAAACAGCAGCTTACTTCAACTTGCATTTCAACTAGAGGATGCACAATGCTGTTGCTCAACCTGCCCTAGCTATACGATTGGGGAAATGGGGTGACAAGCATTCGTAACATCCGCCCAAATGTTTTTACTATCACTTCACGATTTGTGTTACCTTTCTGTTTGGCGAAACAAAATAGATGCAAGACTGGGTGCAGCTGCTGGCAGGGCCAATGCCAAGCAGATATAAAGGGTGTAAAAATCGGTTTAAGAATGGGCCCAGCTGTTGGGTTGCTAAAAGTAATTGCTGGCAGAAGAAATGCAACCAAAGCACAAGTCTTCATTTGACTATTGGCTGGCGTAAATGACGTATCCTGCAGTATTGCCTTTGCTGGCATATACAGGCTTCCTTTCCGTCTGTCAGCCAACATAATATAATCAAGTGTCTATTTGTATATTAAGATATTTTTTTATTTTGGCCTTGGTTAACTTTGGGGTGTTTACAAAGAAAAAAGGTCATACATGGAGAAGTTCTTGAGAGTTGATGATAAGGGTACAGCTGGATATGTTGTGGTGTTGATGCACACATTATATGGCGCTCTCACCATGTGTCTGGCACTGATAGTGTATGGGGAGATTAGTTGTTGCGGTCACCCAAAAAGCCTCGGACCGGTGAAGTTGCAAGTGTAAACACTAGAGGGTCAGATGAAGGCCTCATCCTAGAGGTGCTTGACTCATGTCAACTTTTATGTTATACTTAGGTGTGTGATTGGTAGGGGTGGAACAGATCCTCAAGCTGGTTATAGTGCCCCTTGGCTTCCCATGAGGCTTCCTGTATGCCTGAGTGCCCTTCAGATGACTGTAATGTTAATCAATAAATTCAAGCTTGTTCTACTGCAATTGTGCTCAATGATAGCTCTCTTAATGAGAACTGATTGCCTCCTGCAATGCATTAAATTTTCTCTAACTTAATTATTATTAACTACATTTGCTTTGCCTGGCACCCATCAGTAGACTTCTATCAGTGTGTGTTTGTGTATCCATATCCTTGTTTGTTCAGATCCTCCTCCTGTTGTCTTGGGTTACAGGACAAACATGCTCTCGCAGAGGTCTTGGGAGGAAACTGAGTATAGCGTCTCCATGGAGACATCCCACACTAGGTCCCCTCTAATCTTCTACAGCTAATGATGTTAGCCTGCACCTTGGTTACCAGTGCACATGTGCATTGTGAAGACTGGACTGGCTACACAATGGGGAAAAGGTAGCTCAGGCAATCTCAGAGCAGATTGCAGCATACACTAGTGGGTTTGGTCTCCAGAAAACGACTTGGTGCAGTGATGTGGCGCGGACACAGCAAGCATAGCAATTCTCAGTGGCCTTGATGTTAGAGACTTGCTAATTATGCAGATGTATTATTTAAACCTATGTCCATACATTATTATTAGCTATGCTTATGCATGCAGGGAATGGCAGGGCGGAAGGGGATACGATTACGATCAAATTATTTTTTTCAGGTATTGCAATGAAAGGTACAGCATAGCTGGTGCATGGCATTAGGCACATTCATGCATTAGAGGTTGACTCAATTCCAACAATAGTCTATTGTGTTTTACTAATCGTGAACTGTTTATTTCCCCTCACGAGTATACAATGGTATTAAAGTCCATCAATAGCTAAGCCATTTAAAATAGGGTTTGAGATTTCTGTACCTGGTTTCTCTCTGGTATAATGCCCTGCCACGACTGCAACAAGGAAGTCTATTATCGTATTTCAAACAATGCGGAACCAGACGGCAAAGAAGGAAGTTTTCCACCCCCCAAAAAACCTATTGAAATTGGTTTAACTCACTTCCTAAACTTTGTAAAAAAAATACTTTAGGAAAAAAAGTGTCAGCTCAAACTTTTAGCCTTGGACCATACGCCCGCCCTAGCATTCTCATTGGTGAAAAGCGTCACACTTCCTCATAGCAACAGCCATTAAAAAAAACAGCGTTTCGGGGAAGTCAGCTGATCTGAGTTTATCTTACCACACATGTCCCTCTGGCTCTTTTACTTATTTTCTCCTTCAATACTTGGAATATGTATTCAGCAGTAACTGAAAGGAAGGGAAACTAGTCAAATGTCATTGAACATTTTACTAGGTGTGTCAGCCAGAAACCGCCCCCTCGACCAGGCATGTGAACAGCCAAGTGCAACGCATTTCAGTCAGGGCGTGGTTGACAAAGAGCATATATGCTCAGTAAACCTCCCCAGGTTAAGAAAAGCATGACATAAAACAAGTTGGAGCTCATAGAGCAGCCACACATCACCACCTGAGACTGTACTCTGATCCTTGAGGTGTGGGAATTGGTCAGAGATCACTCTTAATCCACTGGGCGATGTGTCAGTGCTGTCCGTTTAGTTGTGTCATTATCCATCTTTAAAAAGTCGTATTCTGGGACGGATGACTCGAGTGCAATACATTTGCACACATCAACACTGACATATGACCCAAGTGAGGTAAATATAGAAACGTCACAAACAAGCTTTCTGTTAGGCCTGCTCAAACAGGATTTTTCATTTATTACATGTGTGCATATTTCCTCTTTTTTTCATCTGTCTTCCTTGTTTGGTTTAAACTCTCCTGTTCCTTATTCTTGGTAAAGGCAAGCGAGAGAGCCTGGTTCCTAAAATGGGCAGCCGCCTATTAAGGGTCCTTATATGGACTTCCTTCCTGAAAGGGGTGTAGACATTCCCGGCAGCAGCATTCCAAAGCTTTTTTATGAGACCAGTTTGTCCTAAACTGGAACAAACAGGAAATGGTTATGCATACTTGTGGCATTACTTTATGTAAGCTAAATAACTTTTTTTTTTGTAGATCTTGGTCATCGTCTTTAGCAATCAAACCAACTCCTGTGTAATAGTGAGCACTGTGAAGGGAATGGGTAGATCCTGTGCATAGATCTTTCTCTTATCGTGAATACCGTTAACCTTTTATTCTGTAATATTTTCTCGCAGTTCTTAAAGCAGGATTGATCAAGGATTTTTCCCCAAAATACAAAAAGTGGTAATTTTTCATGTATTGTTTACATTGATCATTGATCAATCTTAGCCTTACTTCATGTCTTGGTTACATTGATCATCTTGACCTATTCTTATGTATTAGTAACACTGATCTCATTATCATCTGCAGGACCCCCTTTATTCTTCTACTAATCGATCTATCAGTTAGTCAAAGAAATGGGTGTATAAGGAGCTTTTAAAGCTGAACCTCAATACAAAAGCTAAGAACAGAATAATAACATGAAATTAAATGAGTTTCAATCAACAATGTTCCCAGAATCCGAGAGAGGCAATTGAAAAGTAGTTTCAAACTAAATATACAGGAAAGGTAAACTGAAGCACTGTATAAATACGAGTATCAGTGGGTCACTTTCGGTCATAGCTGTTTACCCTCCCAGCAATTTGGAAATGGCCATGTTTAGTTAAGTCCAAACAGGGCTAGGTTATTCATAACCTCCTCCATGGCCCATATGTTTCAGGCTCTTCAGAAACTCAGGTTTTTCAGAAATGTTCTTCAGAAAATTGTCAAAATCCCATTTTCCTGTCTACAAGATGAACCTGTATGATCCTATGCCACAAGCTTAATCACCATGGTCCTCCACCATGTTATGGGTAGCCATGTACTCATAGCGGCTGGAGGTATCTGTTTTGTGGAGAGGTCAAAGGATTGGACAGGCCTGGGCTTGTTAGACCCAAATCCACTGAAGGTGTGATGTTGCTTCTGGAATCGGCTGTCAGGTGTGCAAAGTAGGTTAAATGGTCTGTAGGTTTACCTTTCAATCCCCCGGACCTCCCGAACTGTGTTCGGCTTTCACTAAACCGCAATTCTTCTGTGCATTTTGTGTGGGTAGATTATAGGGGCCATTGGACCAAATGGAATGTTTTACCAAGTCCTGCTCATGGTCAGTGCATGTGGTCATGTGGAGAAGCTTATCATGTGGTCATCACACAGTTCATGTGACCGCTCACATTTTAGCAATACATGGGACCCGTGGTGTTTAGTCACTTTCTGAATGGCACCTTTTCAGACTCTCTGGTCACCTGCCTGAGATATCCCTAGACTAAAATCTCCAATGCTAAACATCTTGAGTTTTTGCTGGAGTGAATATGGGCCAACACTTTAGGGGACATTTTTTTCTGTGATTGCATCTTGTCTGCGTGTGGACTTTTAATGTATTTAAACCTACCAATCCCATGACAGAATCCCAATGCCACCATCCTGTGTAGTCTACAGTCAACAGAGAATGTTGACGGTTCAACTTGATGTTGTTAACGTGACCTAATCAGTGTTCCATGAGAATGTCAAAAAGAAAAGGCTGTGGGAAAGAGTTGTTTTCATTCCGAACTGTGGTCGATCTATGACCCCTTACCTCTCTATTCCGCACATTGTCATGGGTCAAACAAGATCACACAAAAAACATACTGCTGGAACGTTTTTATTACGACTTTGAGCTGATAAAAGCGAGTCAATATTTAATCTTGATATTCAGTACTATAGTAATATGTATACTACTATATATACATACTATTAGACACATAACTAAAACGTGGGTGTGTGTCATAAGGGAAAATTACTTCTTACGGTCTTGGTCTGGCTTTATCTGATCAAAATGTTATGGGAAAAAACATGGCACATTCTCTTGGGTTGTTGTGGGTGACTGGGTGTGTCATGTCTGAATAAGAAAAAGAGAAAAAGTCCTGAACTTATAAAGTTCACCTTTTGTGGAGTGTACAGTTCACTGGACATTATGTCATTGTGCACAAATTCAAGCTGACCATTTGTGCAATACTAGAATGATTTAGTGCCCTTGAAACAGTCAGATTTGGTGAGATCAAGGATAACAGAGTACTTCAAAAGGGACAGAGCTTTACAGTTCTAACACCCAAAAGTGGCCTGCCTCCTTGAACTAGGCCATCAATTTCCTTTGAAAAAGTATTTTGTTTGTAGGCTTTATAGAAACTTAATACATAAAATACTACAGGGTAGCCCTGAAATTACTCTATAAACAAAGTGGAGAGACATTGTCTCATCGTAGCAGTCTGCCTACTGGCTGTTATTTTACATTTCCTCTAACATCGCGTGGAAGATATAAATTATCCAAACTAGTGAAAATATGGCCCACAACGGGTACTGCACAAAGAGGCCATCACTAGCTGATGAATCCGGAAAGTGACCTGAACATGAACAAACCCTTATCCATCATGTAGAGGGGTGGGGAGCTTGGTGGGCAGATGTAGATTAGATGACTGAATCACAAAAACCGCACAGTGAATCATTGCACACCCGTGTAATTAACATGTATAACCCAAAATAAGATGAATAAACAATGATGGGAAATTCCAATTACATTACTCAAAAATAGAGTGCTAGCCCTGATATCACGATACCAGAGGCTTTGTCACCCTTCGTGCATACGGATCGGGACTGGAATCATGAGTCAAAAGAATGAAGGAGACTGTGGTTAGTCAAACCCACTCATCACACATTCAACAGTGTCTCTGTGTAATGTGCTTTTCGCCCCCCTTCTCCCCCTCCCCCCCCCCCCCCCCCGTATTGGGCGATACCGATGTGTCTGAAGAAATTGTATTTTGTCTGAGCACCGTTTGCAATTATTCCTAAATGGAAGAGGCTACTAAGATACAGGCTTGGTTTGAGTGGCCTTCAACTAAATGCTTGTAAGTTTCTCTGATACAATAGGACGAGAAGGAACGGCAATTTTTTGTCTTGGATGACATACGCTGTGCAGTGAACACTAAGCGGTATTATATAAATTGGTGGATCGATGCAGTACTTGGGGAAATCCAATTCCACTTCAGTTTTTAATACTATAGGCTATTAAGCTAGACTAGTTGTTAGGCAGATATTTAGAATTGGCAGTTTGTGTGTTCTTTCTGAAACTCAGTTAAGCCAACTAACTAATACAACTTTTTTCTTAACGATTGGCCATTTAAAAGAATACCTTTGGAGAACAATGGTGTTAACCTGTTTATCTGTTGCAAACCAAAACAAACAACACAACAAGACTGTTGAATGTGTGATGAGTGGGTTTTACTAACCACAGTCTCGTTCACTCTATTGACTCTTGATTCCAGAACTGATACGTATGCAAGAAGGGCGACCATTCCTCTGGTATCAGGGCTAGGCAGTGGCGCTGGAACCATTGTTAACAGTCTTGTTGGGTAGCAGGTTCCATCCATTCTAAATAGCTTACAGTCCGTCAGACCAATGTTAAGTTATCTTTGCCCACAACTGAATGTTGTGCTCAAAGAAATCTGCTGATGTATTTTGGTCTCAAACTCAGGGAAATTAATCCATAGATTGAAGCCCTAGGGAGAAATCGTCTGATAAATTGGATTTTGCACCTCCACTTTGGTTCATGAAGCATCTGTGGGACAAAGCTAATTCTATATTATACTGTATATAGGAATGGAGGGCATGGGGAAGAAGTCACACCTATAGGTTCTTTTTTATGTAGGGTAGTTTAATGGTCAAGGTTTTGTTTTGACCACTTATGTGTGAGCAGAAACTATTCAGAGTTTGCTTTAATACTGTGATGTCTAATGATGTCATAGATTAAATTAGTTTACATTAAAGCGATTTCGTGATAAGATCAGAAAGTGTAAGAACACCTTTTCAGTGTTCAATGACCCCAAGGTGACAAGCCTTTTCGCTGACATCACCTCCCTGCAGTCTATGGTCTACATACCAAAACAAGACCAGCTCCCTTTACAATCCCAGAACATTCTCAAATGGATCCCACTGGATAAGCTCCAGCCATTGACTTCTGCTCATACGGTTGATGACGCCATATCGTTGTTCACGATCCAGCTTTGTCCCGTCGTGTCCTATTTTATTCTCGGAAATATCCTTTTATAGGACGTGTTGAACGTTCTACCCTGCCACACGGGAAACTGGAGCGAATGCTGCCGAGCCAGGGATCAAGTTGCATCTAGGACATGTGATAGGCGTGAGACGGACACCACTGTGTGTTCCCCTGGGGAACGTTCACACGGGACGACATCGTCAAACACACACTGTTTAATTATGGAGGTTGTTTCCGCTACAATCAAACTGGCATGGAGGAAAGCGATTTAAGGTCAACTAGAGAAACCCCCCACCCCCCCTTGCTGTCCTCCCCAGAGCTGGCGCTGTCGGTATGCTTCAAGGTGACTGATAACCCTGTGGCATTTTCCATGAATCCCTCATATCAGTTGGAACTACAGAGATACCGTTTTGTTTTTGCTGTGTTCTGCCTCCCTGACTCCCATCACCTGGAGGTGATGGGATACCAAATACAGAGCCACACTATTGATACCCTCTAACTCTTAAAGAGGGAGGGAGAATAAAATCCTGCTTTTCCTTTGGCGCTATAGTCCACAGCTCTCAATAACAATGGAAATGGAGTTGTTTGTTGAACCTGGAGTTGTGTTGGTATACATCAGGTTACTTCAGCCACGGTTTCAGCTAGCCGAGTTTGAATGGCTAATATGCCTGGGGGGCCATGGAGTTCAAATGAGCCTGGTTACATTAGCGCAGTGATCCATCATGACGTCTGGGTTCAGTGGTGTCCAGCCATGCCTCCAAAAACAAGAGCTCAGCCAGAAGGAATGTGGAGGGTCCTTCACCGGGCCTTGAACGGCCTCACTGCTCACAAAAACAGGCCTTGGATCAACTGTTGTGAAAACCCAGTGAAAAAGGAATGCTTTAGTCTAGAGTAGGGTCCTGTACACCTCAAAATGTAGTATTCTCTGTGTTTTCATTGTCTCTAGATCAAAGAAAAGTGGTTTGCTTTTCAAATTAGTATTCCAGTTCATCCACGCGAGGGGATCTCAATGTATGACACATCCCCTACTGACAACACTTGGCGTGCCCCTTGATGGTGCACTGACTGTACACATTTCTTACAAGCTGTCGATTTAGATCATACTAACTCCACAATGTGATGTTGGATAGTTTAAGTGGATGGAGCACAGGCTCACCACAGAAGGAAATCTACTACTCTGGATTCTACTTATGGATTACATTTTTTATACTTGCCCCTTTCCCTAAATGAGGATTCTCTCTTACGTCCAAAGGGGAGGTTCTTGAACGTAGGTTAACTGTCGTTTTAGGGTTTTCCCCCATGGCTTGAAGCCTAATTCTCCAGCCTCAAACCTGGTTGTGTCCGACGTTGGATAACTTGTTTCGCTGTATTTTTTATTTGTTCTGTACGAGCTTTTAAGCAATGTGTCAGTACATGCAAAAGAAGTGAAATGGCCTGGTCTTTGACGATAATTTCTTTGTCTGTCTAAATTTATCCCCAGTGTGAAGTAATTTCCTAAACCTCTAGATATTTCGATGTTGGTATCGCTCTAAAGCACATGAAGCTAGTCCTCCGGCATGAGTGTTACACAGCAGAACTGATCTTTTACCCCCCTTCCACATTGCGGTAGTTGAGGTACGAGGATGGGGTAAGAAAAACGTCTAGCGCTGGCTAAACACATTTTCCTCTTTCTCAGCCCACAGGTTCCTTAAGAGACTGAGCCCAAGATTACGAAAATTACTATGCTTCTTGTCAACTACACCGGTTTAATCTGGTGAGGATCGGGACAGGGTTAAAGGCAGTCAAACTGAGTCAGCCTGTGTTGATGATGAGTAAGGCCTGGGGGTGATGATGCAGAGTATTGAAGTTGCACTTTGGTTTCAGATGAGAGGCATCATGGGTTGTGATCATGCTGTTAGGTCAACGGTCAATGGATGATGACTTGATAGATTGTCTCACGCTACAGCTCCACATATTCTAGATGCATGAGTTGATTGAGTATTGGCTTCTATTTTGATGGTCAATGCCTTTCATTTCAATGCTTAATGTAGTAGTTCCTGTGTTTTCATTGTATGAGGATGGTCTTTTCATGTCATATGTAAATCTCCCTGGCAACTCGCTCTCTCACTCCCATGACAACTCATTTGATTCCTCCCTAACTCTCTTTCCCCACACTGAATCACTGTCCTCTGCCACTGCGCTATTCACCATCTCCTAATTTTACTTCTGCTGAGGCGTTCCCTCTTTCTGCAGAGCGATACATCATCCAGCCACAGCCCGTCTTCTCATTTCTGTCTAGCGCACACATGATGTAACCGTGTGACTATGACTTTCCGCCTTATGGATCTCCTTCTGTTTTCCAACGTTTGCCGTCTCACTGACATCATAATCTGCTTCTTCGCCATGCCTCAACACGCCGCAGACCGACAGCTCTGTTGGTGGTGGTGGTGGTGGTGGCGTTGACTATGTCAATAGGAACGCGCACAACAAACAACACACACACACAAATCATACACATCTCTGAAAACAACATGCACCAAAAACACAACACACAACGCACACAACACATATTGAGCCGTCTTATCCCCTTGCAGTCGGAAAAGCTCTTTTCTTTTTACAAAGGTATACTCTGAGAAGTACAGCCATGGTATGTGCTGCTCCTCTGTCTGCTGTACAGTATATACTTTTTTAAATGAAGGGTAAATATAAACAGATTTTAGCACATCCCCCCCGCCACTAGGTAGAATTAAGGTATTTTACTGTTTTTTGTATTTTTATTTGTTTATTTTCCTTTGGTTCACCTTCTGTGGAAAATGCAAATTCCACTGCTTGACCCGGCTGTGTGATCCGTCTGTGTTTTTCCCCGGCCAAGCCAATCAGCTGCCAGCATTTGCCTACACCCAAAGCAAATTTAAGCAGCGCCGCATTAAGCAGACTCTTCACAAGCGTAGGCTTGTCTTTGCCCAGGTCGAATACATGAGAAAACACACTTCAGTAAACAGTGTTCCCTCTCTCTTCATCTTATCTCCCCGCTCCCAAGTCCCAATCCTATTCCCTCTCCTGTCACCTCTCTTATCACATTCTTCTCTCAAACTAGACTTTACAGATGTTAAGGCAGCCTTTCATTCCCATTGTTTTCTAGTTTTGTTGTTGTTTTAAAAATTAACCTTCACAGTCAGGTGGCAGCTAAAAATGAGCCCTGCAATAAGGTTGTTCTCGGAGTGCCGGAGTGAGAGGGGATCTGTTTACAAGTGGTCTTGATGAATGTCTGGAATGAAAGGAATGAGTTTTACGAAGCAGACATCCTTCTTGGCAGCAAACTTGAACAATACTCGGGGCACATTTGGTTATCGTTGCATCGCAACTAAAAGTGCTGATAACTTGTTAGAACAAGTTCCCTAGAAAAATTAGTCACAGTGTTTTTCATTGTCTGATCCAACACACTCTGTTCAGCAGCTCTGCCTTTTCTCCTCACTTGAATACCCCCTTTCTTGGTATTTACAGTTGTTGCATGCATTTATTATATTCTTGTTTTCGGTTACACGATAGTCGCCCTGTGGGTTGTTCTCACTGTTTGCATTTGTCAGCATAGATTAGTAACAGCACCAGTGCATTACAATGCAAACACGAGCTCACTGGCTTGTTGCTTAGAGATCCCTGGCTAACTTATAGGAATCCCACACCACCTGGGGTTCTCAGGAAAACTGCAGCCTGCAGGGAAAACATCAGCTGACGGGGTGGAATCTGCAGGGCTGAGGAAAAACACAATTCAACCAGCATGTGTTGTTATCCCGGCTAGGGGACTAATCACACACTCCAATCGTGGGTCTCCCAGTGTGGGACTCCAAGTATGGGACACCCAGCGTGGGATCACTTTTTACCACCCCTAGTTGGGTATTTCATGTCATTGATATTTAATGCACCCTGTGTGTATAGACCTGAATATGATGTATTATGTGCAAACACTATGCATCACTGTGTGAATGTGTCTTTGTGTATGTACATGTTTGGTTGTCTCCAGTGGTGTGTGTGTGTGTGTGTTTGTGTGCATGCATGCTTTTGTGTCTTTGTTTTGTGTCAACGGTTCGACAGCTCTCGGCCGTTTCATTGCCATGGGAGTGCTGCATATCTGATTGTGTTTCAGGAAGTAAAAATACATACCAGTCTCCCTGGCAGACCGGTTGTTCCTCACTTTGGTTCACATGGTTAAATTCAAGCCGAAGCATGACAGACAGTTGGATTCAGACACAAAACGATATAATAACATAGGATGATCAAACGGTATGATCAAAATGATCATGAACTTATAAACCAGGCAATATATGCAAATATAATCAAATGAAAAGGCTAAATGCAAATAAGGACATGCATAGGAAAATGCACATCTTGAAGTATATTACAATATGAAGACGTATGCATCCATCATCCACAATACGCATAACACTGATGATATTTAATCAAATTAAATGCAAAACAAACACATGAAGCAGGGGGTTTTCTCTGCAGTCTCGGGGGAACCTGGGGCGTTGTGGGCTACGGTTCAGTTAACGTCTGCTAGCTCAGCTGGTGAACTCTCAATTCAACAGGAAAGTACCTGAACGCCGCTTAACGTCAACAATCCCCCACCCGATGCGCCCTGCAGCATTAGACTCAAATTGCAAGCCCAAGGGCCATGCTCAAAACATTGTGTTGGGAAATGGTGCAAGCAAACGTGAACCAGTGTTTGATTCCCCAAACAGTAATATGCACCTCTGAATTGAGAGACAAGAGTGCCAGGCAGCTCTGCAGCCATGTCTTGTTGCCATTGCCGTTCGTTGTGTGTGTGGGTGTAGCAGACGGAAGGTTGTGTTGGTGACTTGTTGCTGTCGCTCCAAGCATGTAAAGGACTTGAGGCCAATGAGGGTCTAGAGACAGTAGCCTGGGCTGATCAAGGGTCATGAATTGCAGCGTTATCCATGCCTTCCGATTTCAATTTATATAATCTTTTACACAGTTCCTGAGAACATGACAAGAAGAATAACTATGTTTTGCATAAACGAGTATTTGGATTACAGAACCATGCACGCCCAGTTATGACCTCCAGGGCTCGGCTCTGTCAGAACACGTCATTAAAGGCGTAGGCAGCCAGTTATTACAAGAACAAGCAACTGAGAAGTAAAGAATAAGTGTGGGTGTATCAACAGGTTTGTGTTTGTTGAAGTTACGTTCCCCTTCCACTTCAAGGCGAAGGTCAAATACCATACTTATTTAATAGCACCGAACTGTGCTATGCAGTACTGATTGGCAGTGAGATTACTGAACTACTGCACAGTACCATATGCAATACAGGATGGCGCAGTACAATACAGTTAGCTCACAGCATCGTATTGTGCATTGCAGTTTGGTACAGTACCGTACCTTGGCCTGACTTGCTTGGCAGTTAGATTACTATGCTACAATTCTGAGTGCACTGCAGTACTGTAGACCTAAACAGCATAATGCAGTTATCTATAGTATTGCACAATGCAGTTTAGTACAATACAATGGCCAGGCCTTACTGTATTGACAGTGAGATAAGGTACTTAACTACTTATATGTCTTTGGTAGGACACAAACCACCTGGCTCAAAAACAGCTTCTTTCCGAGCACAACAAGACTCTTAAACTCTTAACCCTTTTTGCACTACTACTGCACACTGCACTACAAATGCTAACTGAGACACTTTCTATATATTTCTATCTATATATATATATATATATATATACTGTCCATAAATATTAATATATATATACTGTACATATATTCTATTTATTTATTTTTTGAATTTTTAAGGAGAGCTTGGGACACAAACATGTCATTGCCAGCTGGGATTGCTTGCCTGTTATGTTGTGCATTTGACAAATAAAATAACTTGAACTACTGCGTAGTTGCTGTGGTGCAGCAGTGTGCAGTATATGATTCTAGCTACTTGTATAAGAGAAGGCAGTTGGCTACATCACATCATGCGCCCTCTATTTTCGTAGCATTACACAGTACCCTTTGAGGGGTATTTGTAGCCCAGTGCTTGCTGAGACTATCCCTTAAATGGACTAGTGGACGTTTGGAGCCCATATTTAGAGGGGAAACACACAGGGTGTGCATGCACGCGTTTTGTGCATGAGTAAACACCATAAAAGAGTGTAAAGTCCACACGGATCCCCACCCCTAGTTGCAGTCATATATCCACTTTATGGAGCTCTATAGTTATACATCCTCTTTTATTGGTCATTATCTTAGCACTAAACATGGTGACAACTTTAGTGCTCGTCACCGGAAGTGACTGGTGCATGCATAGTGAGTCGTAAAAAAGTAGAAAGGGTATTAGTTAATAGTTAACCGTTGATATTCTGGTTGATGGTTCAGTGATGCTGTTCAAAACGAGTGGAAATACGTACTAGGAGCATTGTGCTGCCCATTGGCAAAGGGTTTCCAAGATAGGCTTGTCGTGTTTTACAATGTATTTCTGTGAGGGCGGTCGTGCCGTAATGGAAAGCACAGCAGGAGACCGATAGGAAAGTGGTTACAATCAAGTGCGACTACCTCGGTTGGTACACTCGGTTGGGCATACAGAGAAAGGACAACACTAGCCTAGCCCCGCCTAGGTCCGCCTCGGACCGTGAGAGCCCATTACTTAGATACTTGGCAGCCTGCTATTGTTTAATTTGAGTCAGGTGCTGAAAACGTGGCTTTGCCAGCAGCTGACATTTGAATTTTCATGCTGTTGGTGGGAGGGGGGTCATCTAAAATGCCACATGCCTGGTAACGATACGTAATGGTTATTGTTATCAAATTGGAAACTGACTTGATGTTTGTCTCTGCATAAATGTTCTCACAGGAAATGACTCAACCACGCCATGACACCTCGGGGAAAGATCGCATTGGGGTCTTGAGTGAAACAATGTCATCACATTTTCCTTTCTCTTTTATTCTTCATTTGCGTGCCATTTTTTAAATTTGAGGATACACTGCTCACTTTGATATTAGTCGAATCTCGAATCTCAAACTGTGTATTGCATTTGGAGGATGTCATGTATTTATCAAATGACACTAATTAAGTTTAATTTACTCAATATTTTTAGTCGTAATATCATTTACTATTGATGGACAAATATGCCTACAAAGTTAAGTCGTTAGTGTGTTTGGTACTGGAAGCACATCTACTGTTCTTCTTAAGTTTTCTTTATCCGTTTGCATGTTTTTTGTGCACTTACCTGCTCCTGCATCCTTTCAGCTACAGAAACCATTCAACTATCAAAACGTCCAGCTCTTTAACAACATGATGGCTATCTCTCTGCGTTTTCCCACTCTTTCAACTTTTTAAACTATTACACTTTTTCAGCTTTTTTTATACAATTTAAGTCAATGGGCGGACGGCTCCCCCGTCCGCCTTCTCTGACACTTCAACTACTTCAGAAATCGTAACTTGGTCAATTTTCAACGTTAATCTTCATTCAAACAATTTAACAAATCACAACACACTTGTACCTTCAATAATCTGAAAAACGAATTTTGATTACATTTATACTTTTTTCAGAATCACAGTTTAAAGAGGAGCTATGCAACTTTTTTAAGCTTAATTGAACTTAATTAAGCACGTTAAGAGTCATTGTGATGGTTCTATAACACTTTATGGGTCGATTGGTGGCTGTTTCGAATCCCCCTAGCGCAGGGGTGTCAAATTCAAACTTACTGAGGGCCATGTGGAGGGCTGTGAATAAAATCAGGGGCCAGACAGTTTTTCCATGTGTGTGGGTAATTATTACCAGCAAAACTGATTAATAAAGCAAAATAGTATTTATCAAGTGCTGAACAATTTTTTTGTATTGATAACTGCACAATTAAACAAACCACATTTGCATCACAGTACTATTGTCTTTAACAAAACAACAAAAAAGATCTTTGTTACCAGCAAAACTGATTAATATAGCAAAATAGTATTTATCAAATGCTGAATTTTTTATTGCATAAAATAACTTCTCAATTAGACAAAACACATTTGCATCACAGTACTTTTGTCTTTAACAATACAACGAAAAAGATCTTTGTTACCATCAAAACTGATTAATAAAGCAAAATAGTCAATGCAACAAGTCGTATCTCAAATTGTATGGCTTACTTTGGAAACTTGAAAGGACAACAATAGGGCCAATAATGCCAAACCTAAGCAAAATAGGCATTGTGCTTGCTATTTAGTTAAACTCTTACCAGACACACACCTGCATGTGCATGTCCCTTACCAGACATGCACCTTTTCTTAGAAATGATCTCGTCTATTCTAGGCTTAATGTCATTTGCTATGGCCACTTTCAATACCGAGACCAGATGCTGGTCAGTGAGGCGGGATCTGTGGGATGTCTTATTCAGTTTCATTACGGAGAACATCTGTTCGCACGAGTAGATGCTTCCAAACATAGACATGATGCGTGCAGCGTGAAGGCGAAGCTGTGGCATTGATTTAGGGAGTAGAGGTGCAAACTCAGCAGCCCCAATTGACTGGTACTGGGTCTTCAGAGCACCGTTACATTGCAATTCAATGAGTTCCAACTGCAAGTGCTCAGGTGCAGTGTCACTGTCAACATCAATTACAAATGGATTTGCGAACAGATCAAGGTTGAATTTCTCTAATCCAAAATCAGCAAATCTCCTGCTGATTTCCACTTTGAGTTGTTCAGTTTGTCAGCATACACTTTGGTCGGGAATGGGATGGTGACTGTGTCACTGACTGACTGGCAAGTAGGAAAGTGAGCCAAGTTGCCTTGGCGCATCTGGCCCTCCCATAGACGCAGTTTCATTTGAAACGCCTTTACTGAGTCTCGCATTTCAGTGATCAGCTGCTTTTCGACCCTGGAGTTTTACATTCAGGGCATTGAGGTGCTCCGTTACGTCACACATAAACACCAAGTCGCTCAGCCACTTTTCATCCTCAAGCTCGGGGATGACCTTTTGTTTGCTTTCCATGAAACGAGCGATCTCAACGCGGATATCATAAAATCTTTGCAACACTTTCCCCCGACTCAACCAGCGCACCTCCGTGTGGTATGGCACATCCTCGTACACAGAGTTTTCCTCCTCTAAAAGTGCCCTGAATTGCCGGCGATTCAAGGCCCGTGAACGAATGAAGTTCACCGTGTTTCAATGTTGTATTGTCATGGACGTAAATTTAAACACCAGCGCATGGGCCACATTAGATTGATTGTCAGAATTTATTGGCGGGCCTGATTAAAAGTCGCGGAGGGCCGTGTCTGGCCCGCGGGCCTTGATATTGACATATGTGGCTTAAATGAATCCATTCTGAACTTGCTTCCTTTCATATATACATTTTGTTAGGCAAGATAATCATGACACATAAATATTTCTGATAGATGTTGTTCTTTCGATAAAAACGTAAAATGAAACCATTCTAAAACTTCCTTTCATAGATACATTTTGTTAAGAAAGATAATCATGACACATTAATAATTCTGTTAGATGATGTTCTTTCGATAAAAACGTAAATTTCTGAGTGACCGGGGAATGACATTTATTACTCTTCCTTGGGAATGACTTTGTGGGGCAGCTCTAAATTGAGGTTGGAGATCAGATTGCAAATCTATAGTAGTCCATTCTAGGAAATACAGTCTTAGAAATGTTGTGTTTAAACAACCTAACTGGTGGAGTTGGTTGTGTGAACGCGTAATATTTTACTCGTTCACACAACAAGAATTTACACATTGTAGGTGTATTTTATGGTTGCGGTCGATGAGGGACCATGAATAAGCTAGTCGTACATATTCATGAGGAGGTTCTGTCAGGGATATCGAACGGCACGGTGTGCATGGATGACTAACGTTGTGCATAGATTACTGACTTGGGCGTCTCAAATATGCTACATAAACATATAGGCACCGAGGTATACAGTAACGGAACTGATGGGTATGAAACGAAAGCCAGAGTTGTGGTTTGGAAGAACTTTAGCAGGAGACGGTGAAGTTGATAACTTGTTGATGGCGCTGTAGCACTTCTTACGACAATGCACATTTAGGGAATGTATGACAACAGCATCAAACAATGAGGAAACAATCCAAGCACATTTTGCACACAAAGAATGGAAAGAATGGAACAACCCATTGATTGTGAACGAACATTTGCATACTTGTTTTTGTGGCATGACCATCTCCAAATAGGGTTAGGGTTAGATAACCCTATATTTGCTCTAATGGCCTCCATACAAATAACGCAGTTGAGATCTCGACTGTGTGTATGGTGAAGTGTGACCCAAGAACAATGAACTCATGTTATCGGCTATATTGACAAATTTGAGACACATTTGTTTGAGGGACAAGTCAACACCTATTACATAATTATGTGAACAAACAATTAATAACGAATCAAGCAGTTGAGATCGCCACTTTGTGCATGTCGATGTGTGTCCGACACAACAACACAAACATTTATTTTACTGACTACTTAAATATATATCATGGTTTTTAAAGTTATTTGATTAGTTCAGAAGAAATTGTACATATTTGAGCAATTGCATCTGCGATGAATTCAGTTTGACGTTCAAGATTCCCCCTTTTTTGCTTCCTTATTTCATTATCTCCATGAGAACCGATTGATTAGGTGAGTGCTGTATGCAGCTCCCCCCTCGTTTAAAAAGCTTACAGTCTAGTTTCTCTTTTACAAAACCTTTCTATTTCGTTCTTAATAACACTTTATTCCTTCTTTCTTTATCATTCTCTACAAACTTTTGGACCCTACCCCTTCCACAATCTTTCAACAAGAGACTCCATTTAAAATGTTCAGTGTTCAGTTTAGCTTAGTTAATCGTGCGCTTCCATTACATTTTTTTAAATATTTTATACTTTATAAGATATTCTACTTAAATTTTATTTATTTTTTTACAATGGTAGTCAATTCTCTGAACTACTCAGACTTCGTAACTTGAGACATTTTTAACCGTTAACCTTTGTTCTAACATTTAACAAATTTGTATCGACAAGTATTTAGAAAAATAATTTCAATATCATTTATAGTTTTTTCAGAATTACAGTTTTAACAGTTTAATTTCCTACCCGCTTCGTATATTTTCAGTTGATCTCATTGACAAATGCTGAGGCTCGAGGGTGAGGACTTTCTAATCTAGATGACGTCTAGCCCAAGGTGACTAGTTAGCGATAGCTCAAGGTGGCTTACGCTAACCATTGCAGACGTCCCGGAGCCTAAACAACGTTAATATTTAACCTAGAAATACAATGTCAAGCTTTAACGGTTATTGTATTTCTTGTTACACTGGCGCTTAAATAATTGATCGATTGGAAATATAATTGTTAAATATCAGTTCTTTGTGTGTTGGGACCCCCGTTTATATGGCTAGAGACTAGGGGCCCTATTTTAGCGGTCTGAAACGCAAGTGGGAAGCGCAAAGCGCAAGTAGCTTTGTGGGCGGTTCTACGGCGCTATCGCTATTTTACAGGCGGATAAATGACACTTGCGTCGCGGCGCAAGTGTCAAAAGGGTTGGTCTGAAGCAGCCTAATTACCCGTAGGTGTGGTTTGGGCGTAACGTCCAACAAACCAATGAGAGTGCCAGCTCCCATCCCCTTTAAGAGCCATGAGCGCATTTGAATCGGACGAGTTGATATTTTGACAGCGCGTCTGCAGTCTCCGATGAGACAGATGCACATGAATTTCAAACTGCAAATGGCTCAGTTTATTGCCAAATAATATGGCCTAATTCACACATGGAATAAGGGGTTTTCTTCCACAACTTCAGAAATACTGAGTCTTCAAATAAATTTCGCCAAAGAAAACGTATATGATATAACATATGATATGCGGTAACTGTGGTTCTATTTAATGATATACGCAATACATTATAAACATTGTTTCTTATCAGTATTGTATGCTATCCTAATATGCATGTGTCCCCGCGGTAATAGACATTGCCATTGATTGTATTATGCGTTACGTGTTTAGTTTGCGTGTGTTTAAACAGAGCACACACGCGCGCCCGCATTCATTCATTCTTTTTAACACTCACTCGCGGTAAAACAATGTTTTTCACGATCAAATACTCATCAATCCTAAAAGTTATGGGCATGTAGGCCTACACGATGTCTGTGTCAAGAAAATATGTTTTTGCTGTACGGTGTTTGCAGATGCATTGATTTAAAAGTACAACTTATTACCGCTGCATCAGCTGTTCTTTCCCAAATAATTTACCAAGAATGTGCGGCTAGGTAGATGAGAGAAGCAAAGTGTATGCGCGAGGTGCACAAGTAATCCGTATGCATCGCATGCGCATGTATGCATCCGCCCTTAAAATAGCATCTGAACAACGCGCCACTGACTTTAAACCAGGTATTTCGATGTCAGTAGCGCAATGGTATTCAGCAACGGCAAAATAGCGTTTGCGCCAGAACACGCCTCCTCCTTCCGCCGAACCGCCCCTTGGGGCGCATGATCAATCCCTAATTTACCGGCGAGTGGCACTGGTGGGAAAAGAACGCTCTGCGCCAGTTGTAAACTAGCAACGACACATGCGCCAGTGACTAAGTCACTTGCGCCGGATGCAAGATAGGGCCCTAGGTGCTTGCTACATATCCGGTTTACTTCCATACAAACACACACACACAAATGCGCACACACACACACGCATACACTTCATCAGATCAGATCAGCTATTACATTTTACCTCAAATGTATTCAAACTTTATCATTAACTCTTCACTTTATGAAGAGTTATTTTCTTCATTTTCAACAATCTATTTTGTTTTGCTAGATGAAAAGAGTTATAGAAACTAACAAATTATAATGAATCAAGCTGTGGACAACTCTTACCATACTATCTGGCAATGCATCAGACGTTTGCAACATAGAATGGGTGCCATCTGGAATATTTCAAGCTCGGCCACAATTTACATTTTACAGTAACCTCATCTATAGAAAAGGAACACCTTTGTAATTTAAATGCCACCTACCAGGAAGCATACCTTCTATAATTATAGCCAATAAGATGCTACGTCTTTGATCCTTAATTAACAGGAAGTTGGTTTCTTGCCCAAAGGCATTGCATTTTATTTTTAACTACTCTTCAAAAGCCTTCCCTGCAGCCTTAAATGCAGCTAGTTTGACTCATCTAAATATGTCAATGTGTGGTTTAATTACTTAAGCAGCCTGCTATTGTTTAACTTGAGTCAGGTCGGAACAGGTGTGTTTCCCGGAACTGCCATTGTAAATTCCCCCCTGTGGGTTGGCGCCAATCTAAAATGTCACGTACCGATCGTAGCAATACATACTGGTGTTCGTTATCAAACTAGAAACTTACTTAATATGTGTCTAGACATAGGTTCACACAGGAAACCAGTCAACTGTACCATGACACCTAAGGGAAAGATCGCAGGGGTTCTGGGTGCAACAATTACATCAAATCTTTGTTTTCCATACCAATGAAACCATTATGATTGGCATGCTGGAAATGTGTACTGTATGGCCAGAGAATTTAGATTGTATGTACTGCAATTACATATACATGCTTTGCATGGTTTACAGTACAACTAATGAGTGTTTCTGTTGGCTTTGCAGGTGAAATGACTAATCTAGGGAGACGACATGCCTCCTGGGCATGGCAGGCAGGATATAACTGACCGTGCTCTGTCCAAGAAACGAAGCTGGCCCAGTTGAAGGGCAGCCCTCACCTGAAGTCTTGAAGAACCCCATCTGTCCAGCCCTTAATGCAGCTTCAGGGTTGCTTTAATGCTGAAACCTCAGAAAAAACCCTCAGACTTAAGATGAAGTCTTTATGTTAATTTTACATAAATCAACGCCCAATGATCCGATCCAACTTGACTTGCTCTGCTCCTGCTTTTTCGTCTTGTGATTGGACTAGACTGCCGTCCCACATTGTCGTCCCACAGCAAGTTAAAGCAGGCCACGGATTTGGTCCTGTGGCTTCAGGCAGAACCATACATACAAGGATGCACTCAAAAAGTATTTTTATGCCTCTGTGTTGTGCAAAAGATAGAAAGATGGCAAACTCCTGAACATGTACACAAACATAAAATAATGTTTTAATGATTTAGAAGATCAGGTTCAAGGCAAGCCTTCTACAACGACTCCTCAGAGAGTCTAGAAGGGTTCCCCACCCAACCCACTGACAAGGCCGCTAGGTCTACGGGACAGCTTAAGGACGTCAGTGTTCTTGTTGAAAACAATGGAAGAGTAGATGGGTGGGACTTGAGAGGAAGGAAAAGCACTTTTACATTTTATTTTTATCCCTACCCCTTACGACATGTTGGCCTCACAACTACCTCAAGCCTCATCATCCCTGTTTGTACTCTTGCTTCAGATTCAGATCATAAGTGGTTCTGATTGGTACAATTATAATTTGCCTGTGACCAATGAGAACGACTCTAGATTAATTTTTTCTCAATGAGCTTACTCTATTGACTATTGATCATCTTTTAACCTTCTACCAAGATTCAGTATTCATTCTAACAAATCAGCCACTAATTCTGCTTGGTCGCTCTGTGAAAAGATCTGCTTTCATTTTTGGTCCACACCTTGGGTCTGATTCAAAATTCCAGTGTATTTGTATATCCATGCTTCATACAGAGAGCCATGCAAATTAACCATGTTGATGAAAATATTGATTCCGTATGATGTAATCTAGCTAAATATAAAACACCTCATGATCGATTATCAATAGGAGTAAGCTATGTGATCTATAAGCTATATTACTTCAGTAATGAAGGTGTTTAAGCTGCTACAATTATTGTGTGAGATGATTAAGACTTATTATTATTTATATATTAATTTATACTTTCATTTTGTATAATAACCACGCTGATGCCGATACGTATTGGGATTTGTTTGCACTTAATAAATGTAATTGCCAAGTGAGAACTGCCCCTGTTTATGTGATGAGGCAATAACATGGCCTGATTCATTCATATTCATAATAGTATCTCACATAAATCAACTTTTACTTATGTTTTTCTAAACTGGATTATGCGTGTTGTCTACTTTCAACACATTGTTTGTTCCTGCCAGTGTTTCTTTACACATGCAAATAAACCTGTCCATTTTGCTTGGTATTTATTTTTGGATGATGTGGAATACATCAATATAAATAGTCAATGCTTTAAATCCATTTGCTACATCGCTTCACCAAAGGTTTTCAATAGAGCCAAGAGACTGTGGGAGGAGAGCTGGCGTCGGGAAGATTACATACAGGATTTCGGAGGGATTTTGGTTGAAATAAAGACAACTGTTTGTTTTTTTAAGCCATCACGTTTCTCCTGTTGCGTCAACCAATCACAACGCCTCAGGCCGTAACTGATCCCCTGAGACGCTGTTAATACATTTAGCACATAGCAGTCTCAGTGTGTATTGGAGAAGCATGGGCCAAAAAAATATGCTGTTGCAACACAATCTGAAACCACTCTGTCTGTAAGACTGGACCACTTAAAATAACTGACCTACATTGTTGTGTCAATAAGTGTTGATCTCACACAACAATGTGTGTGTGTGTGTGTGTGTGTGTTTATGTGTTTATGTGTCTATGGCTTTAGGGGTCTTGCAAGCTAAACAGCAATCAGGGAAAAAAGGGGCTAATTCTTCTGGATCTAAATATTGAGTAAAGCCCACTTTAACAAGTTAAAAATAACCTACAAAAAAAACTTCAACCAAAGAGAAAAGCATTCCTATGCCATTTAAAACGTGTCCACACTAAACCTGTCAGGGTTGGGACTCAGGCTGAAAGGATTCCTGTCGGCCACCTCATCATGGAGCTGGATGTCCTCCAGAGCCAACATGTTGTTGGTTGTTGATGTTGTGATGCTGGATCACAAGAATAACCTGCCTCTCCAGGCGCTTTGTGGAACACCATGTTCCAGGACTCAAAGGAGGCCAGGAGAAGGTTTGCGTTGGGGCTGGGGAATCATAGCAGCATGCCTGGACATGAAGAGGAGAAGACGAGAAGCCTTACATAAGATGTGGATGTAATGGCACCAGACATGACATGAGCGTGAAATAACGTCTTGCCTCAGCTGATGCAGGGTCAGCTGTTGGCTTGCGTCACCAGCCAACCGCTTTGTGATTAAGGGATCAAACCCAGTGTTCCCTGCATCCCGGAAATCTCATGCTGTGTGTGTGAGTACAGGATCAGCTCTGTGTGTGTTGGTGTGGACTCCAAATACACTCATAGGGAGACAATAAACACAAAGAAATGCAGAGCCAATACTTATATAAGGTCAACTTAACAAAGCTCAATCATTAAATATAAATAGTCAGGAAAAGCTGTTAAACTTTCCTGCCTAGCCTTCATTTAACGCGAGAGGTTTTGTTTATAATGCACGGGAGGCAAATGTACTGTGTGGGTCCTGCTAAGAAAACAGGGCAGAACAGCATACCACCAGATACATGTCAAAAAGACTACAATACAATCAATTGAATTAGTTTTTTGACAGTTCAAAAACACGGTCCTTCTTCCTCTTCAAAACACTTCATAGAGGGTCAAAACAAATGATGAAAAACAATACTGCATCGTCTTAGCAGATTCTAAATAATGGATGTAGGTATGCGATGTATCCGATGTGATGTGGACGTCAGATACAGACAGATATAGCCGCGACAGATATATCAGATATCAGGTCATGGAGTGGATCAGGGCACGGTGTTCCTCTTGGATCAATTATGTTAAAAAATCTATTTCTCAGAATAGGGAAGTGGATGCTTTGTTTAACTATTTGTGTGAGCAACAGGAAAACAATGGGTCATAGGTGATGTTTGTCTTTATTGTCTCTCCCTCCCAGCAGTTTGAATCTTTCTCGTGAGACTTTCTAGCGAGTCCTTTGTTTCCTCCCCACCTTTACTTTAACTCTTTGGCTGCTATATGCTCTGCAGACTTGTTTGATCCAGTGGTTTTTGTTTGTATTTCGCCACACAGGGTTGTATCTGATCTTTTGTATTATACTGTCTTACTTTGATGTCTGTGCCCATCTCGCCCCTAGGACTCAATCATGCATTCATCATCATGTCATGTCTTTCATTTTTGATTCAAAATGCAGACGCTCCCGGGAGAGATACCCCCCAGCATCAAATCAACACATTCTCTTCAACAGGACGGTTGATCACCAATGTGGTCTGGGCTCTCACCCCCCCCCCCCCCCCCCCCCCCCCCGTCTGGTTTCTCTTTCGTTCTGAGTAACACCAGTCTTAATTCCATTTAACGCACACATGACGCCACATGTTATTCTCACCAAAACTAACTGAATAGAAAGCAAATGTATAAGGGGAATTATCTGCCGTCTGGGAATTCTCAAAATTCTCATTTCTCGTCCAAAAACCCCCCCCCCAATCGGGGATCTGTTCATAATGGTTGTTTTGGAGAACAGACTGCATTTTAAGGCTGAGCGGGGTTGGGGGGGCAGGATCTGTTGGTCTTCCCCTCCCCCAAGGCTGCGTGTGTGGCATGCTCCTTGGATGCCCGCCCTGTAACTATTCTCTTTGGAAGAACAAGGACCCCCAGTCTGGCTTGTTTTCCACATTCCGCAGCCCTGACATCAGCCGAACTGCGGAAAGCCCACCCCCTCCCCGCCACCAGCAGGGCTGTGTGCGGGAAGAGGCCCCCCACCTTCTTGACCCTCGAAAGTCTGGCTGGCGGCCCACTGACAGACAAAAAATTAAAACAACAGCCTTGAACTCAGAGAGGGCTCCTCGACAATTCAATCAAAGGGATGCTTTACATACCACATGTTGTTTTGCAGTATAAATCAGGACGCCGACACTCTGGGTACCCTAAGAAGGATTATCCTCCCAGCCCCCTAGTCCCTCCCACCCACCGCCACTCACACCCGTAGACAGCCCATATGGAAATCTAGGTCACCATATTTAATGTAAGCACTTATCGGACGCGTTTGGGGCAAAACAAAAATATGACTAGTGCATGTCGTAGCAACCGTAGCAGGCTGCCTGTGGTAACTTAGCCTCATTCCAGGACATGTTGTCCCAGGGCAGAGCCGTGGCGGGGTACGGCTGTGAGTCAACGAACGGCCTTGGCTGTGTATCACGTTTCTCAAGGCAGGGGGTTGCGGGGGAGGAGGAGCGTGGGAGGAGGAGACATCAAAAGCAGAGGGGAAATTTGATCCTACGTCACCCCCTCCCTCCATCGTTCCCTCTCTTTCGTTCTCTCGCTCTCTTATACAAAGCCGACTGGGGGGTTCAGAGACAAAGGAAATGCGATCGTAGTTATCTGACCGCAAAGGCCACGGCCGCACATACTTCCCTCCTCGGTCGCTCCACCCCCCTTCTCTCCCCGTCTGGCTCCATTCAGCTTTCTGTCCATTCAGCTTATTGTGGCAGAGGGGGAACTCAACGGTCGGGAACCAATGGAGGCACCACCAACGGTTACTTATTGTGGTGTACAGTTCCTCTTGAGTTCCACCCCCTGCTGTGTGGGTTTTGTGTCCATCATTTTTACTGATTCATTTACAGGATATTTCAACACTTTCTGTGTGTAGATGAGGTTTGTTCACTAAGAGGTGTTCACAAAATGGTGCCCTGTGTATCCTAGTCTGTTTCCGGTTCTACACACACACGCAAACACAAACCTACACACGCACAAACACATACTGTGCATATGGGTATCTGGGTGTGTTTTTGTAAGTATAGTACCTATTAATGCATCACCATCACCCTCACCACAAATACCCAGCTGGCACCTGGATGTTTTCAAGATGATGAACTGATCAGCTCCTCGTCCCACGCAGATACCTGAGAGAGGACCGGCCTTGGCAGAGGCATCGTGAGGTATTCCAATTATCAACATAGCTGTCACGACAAGCTTCAATGTTAAGTCACCTGCATAGGTCACTTAAGTCAGGTTTAGTTTTCCTTCCCCTGCCTTTCCACTAGGGGTTACTGTCCTTGGTGTCGAATTACATCAAAAAGGTTGTGGTGGTGGGCTTTGCATGGATGAAGAGCTTCAGACATGCTATAAATATTTTAAAAGGCCACCAAACACTGCTCCGCCTCTCTGCCAAGCCTGCGATTGTGTGGAGTCACACCTTGTTTCCTGCTTCGTTAAGGTGACATTCTATGGAAGAGGAAACTATTTGAGAAAGTAGATAGTAGTTTAAATGGTGTGCTCCCGAATCCTCGAACGCCAGACTTCCGAGACGAAAGTCGAAGATCTCCCAGCTTTCTTGCGGCATTTCTCGAAGGCACGCCCCCTTTTTGTCTTCATCTTTCGAAAATGTGAGAGTACACCGAAAGCAGTGATGACGCTCACAACAAAATGGCTGCGCCCGTGAAGAGATTCAATTTTTTTGTATTTGTACCATGTAGGTCATTGTAATGTTGATTATAAATGCTCTTACACACTTGATTACATTGCTAATTTATTACGGTCACCAATTTATACATTGCATGGTCTTGCTGTGCGTGCAATACAATGTAAAGTTGTGTTTGTTTTCGGGCTGGTTTGCTAAAGAGGCTAATGTAGCTAACAATAAACAACGACTAGCCAATTTCATGCCACAATCACAAAGACGAACAGGAACGCTATGAATATTCCGACACCGTCGGACGTGCAACTCGAAAGGCTGGCGTCCGAGGATTCAGGAACACACCAAAAGCTTTCAGATGTGGATTTTAACAGTGTATTTTGCACCGTGGCCTGTCCACACGATGATTTGAAACAATTAAACAAACTGTTTTACTGTAAGCTGGTGCTGTTCGAGTTTGTCCGAATAGATGCAATATTTCTGCCGGCATGTGCGGATGGCTTGAATGGGGCGGCGCAAGCGACCTAACCTGGCTTGTGCGGATTTCGTGTTAGGCCTATTCTACCCGCAAATTCGTCATTTGTTCGCTTGATTTTTTCCCTAAACAATAAAATAATTACAAATCATGGTGCTTAATGGTACTGAACATACATGACTCGATTTAAGATTTGCCAAAAAGTTATATTATTATTATTTGCTTTCAGGTTGAGTCGATAAAAAGACGTGAATAGAGGCAGTTTTTCCGCTGGAAAAACCTGTGTCAAATGAATGAATGGTGTGGTGCAAAAACCTGGTTTGAGCAGATTTTGCGTGAGTTTAGAATTAGAGTTTAGAAAGTAGAGAATTTCGTTTTATTCTTTGTCGTGACAGCCTATCAGCGTTCACTCCCTGAAGTCCAGATTGAACGGCCACATGAAGGAGAAAATGATTGTTAACTCACGGAGCTCTATAATATCTATATAATATTATATAATATCACGTCCAAAAGCTGTATGCGCCTCTCCATGACAACTGCAGGGTTTTCCAATGTCTGTACTTCAACAACAATGGCTCTTAGTGGTGTTTATCTCAGCCACGTTTGAGAAAAATTGGGGAAAAAAACATTGGAGCCCCTCCTCCCACACTCGCACGATCAAACTCAGGCGAACACGCAATCACACTTTTGGTGTGAGGCTATTAAGGCTGAATAGTCCATCTGTCTTTTTTCGCAGGTTTGATTATTGTTGGAAAATGCACGTCAAATGTTTTTTTCACTTTTGCACACACTTGTCCCATTCAGCTCCATGATTTGAAAAAATCATGGAAAATCAATATTATGCCTTCTTGACATTCACAATTATCTTTTAAATGAAACACATACAATTCTATATATTATGTTAAAATACACATAAAATCTGTTATAGAACTTACAACATTACACCATATTCATATATTATACAAGCAAAAGTAATTGATGTCATTTTAGCATGACCTGGAAATTCGACGATAGGATAATATAGCTGGTTTACCAGGTTGACCTTTACACCAAACTATATTTTACGACCGGATGTTATTGATAATCCTCCCAGCCACTCCTCATTCCATTCTATCTAATCTAACACGGTTCAACCGTGTTGCGTTTTTCACTCAACAGAACTGTGTTTGAATTAGTATAATTCCGGTCCTGAATGTAACTTATAGCTGTTTAATAAACATGCTGTAAATAAGCATACACTAGGAATAGGTACATTAAAAAAAAAACACCTATAGCCACACCTTGAGCTCATGCTTTGTGTTTAATCGTGAATAATGTGTGCATTAACCTTAATGTTAACAAATTGTCTTTACCATATCATGGTAAACAAAGACATGAAGCTGAAGCAATAATGGAGCAACAGATTGCACTTTGTGAGTGGCGACATTAGTTTGGTTCCATGCCCAGTGTTAGGCTGCAGCAATTGAAAAGAGCCCAATGCTGGCATGGGAATCGAAACAACAAAGACCCGGACATGTGTTTGCTCCAAAACAACCAATATTCTCCTCCCATGATAGGATATTCTGTACACAAACAAAAAGCGGGGTTAATTCTTTGGTAGACAAAGGCCTTCTGTATGCCCAGTCCTTCTAGAGTGGTCTGCCGCCACAGCGACCCCTGGTGTTGGCTAATGAAATAAGTAAAGTAGGTAATTTCCCGATTATTTTTCCAGTATGCGTTTCTGGTTCCTCTTCGGGGGACTACTAGAGGCACCAACGGAAAGTAAACAATTGACGATGACTAAGTCAGAGTCAGAATAGATATGCTTCTGCTTCTCTGGAAATTTGAACAAAGTATCATTATGACCGAGAGGAGCATAGGTGGGGTTTCACCACTGGGCGTGGGTATTTGAATGTGTTTTGGTTTGAATCAAGGGAGAGCCAGGCTGCATTCCAGATCGCATCCTTTTTTGCTTTTTACTTGTACTGCGTACTGCAGCTAGCCTTACACGTACTGTTGCAAACAGTATGTATTAAATAGGGTCATAGGCCTACATACTACAGGTGATTTGACCGGAACACTGTAGTGCCACCCACGTATCTGGTGCAAAGATACAGATGTGGGTTAGAATAGCCAAAAAGCATGCTGGCTTGCACACTACGAAATACAACCAGATGTCGAACAATATCCCGGTATTTTATGGAATACTGCATTTTCCATACTTCATGCTATGCATACATGCTAAATCTTATTACTGGCATACTAATTATTATGGTAGCATTTGTTTTGGAACGCAGGCAGGGCCAGGCTTTCCTCATATCCGCCTTCTCTTTCGTCTCTCAGACACGCCCACAGACCAAACACTTCCTCCTCCGGTCAACCTATGGAGTATTATTATTTTGTATTATTTTGTCCCATAAAGATAAGCTACAGAAAAATATTATAACAAAATAAACTACAGACCGGTACCTCCATGAGTCAATGGAGTCGTAGGAGTTAAACATTTGAGACATAGGCGATACCATCAACAGAATGTAGACGGGCAACATAATATAGGGGGAAAGCGATAAATTCGTTCTCAGAATATAAACATGTAGGCCTACAGGCCGAGGTTAACAGTTGTTCAAAGTATACTTATATTAAGGGATATAAATTGTAGGCCTATGTTAAGTAGGACCAGTCCAAGTCCTCCCTTTATAGTTTGAAGAGGCATAAACTGAAACCAGATGCAAAGATACATTTTACATTCTATTATAACACCTTGTCGATTTAATTATATATTTTTTAAATAGACCATACGTATTAAGGGAAATATATCAATCCCAGTTTTAAAACAATGTAAATTATTCGACATCCCTGCATTCCGAGAAGAACATTTATAACAATGAATGTAATTTTGCCTACAGTTCAGTTGTGATATAGGCCTACTATTTAATTCATACACCAATTTCAGAATTGTGCCCTACTCTGAAATCATAGGAAATAGCGTTTACAACCTGAACGCAACAATTTCATAAGACGTAGGTCTACGAAGCGCTAATAATTCGTTATTCATGACTACATGCTGCCATCTTCTGGTAGAAAAGCTTAGTTAACCCTACTCTGACTCACCCAGGTTGGAAAACTGATATGTAAAACAGGAGCGCAATCGAACAACATAAGGGGCTTTTCATAGAAAAATATGTTATGTGTGTCCATGAGCCAAGTGAATTCTAATTGGTGTTACTAGGAGCAGGTAGGCCCCCAATGTCATAAATTAACTTAGTCACTTTGAATAAAAGGGTATTGCGACTAAACTAATTGATAAATATGATTAAAGGATTTTGAACATGTTAGGACATTGAGAAAGTGACTATAAGGTGTGTGTGTGTGTGTGTGTGTGTGTATGTATATATATATATATATATATATATATATATATATATATATATATATATATACACACACACACACACACACACATATATATATATATATATATATATATATATGTGTGTGTGTGTGTGTGTGTGTGTGTGTGTGTGTGTGTGTGTGTGTGTGTGTGTGTATATATATATATATATATATATATATATATATATATATATATATATATATATATACAGGCCTATGAGCTGCCACACTCAAAAAAATAAATATATATATATATTAGGTCATTTTAATAAAGCTGACTGATGTCTGTGTGGAAGTTGTTCCCTCTCTGAGAACACAGTTGAGCTATATTTTTAAAATACTGGGCACAGAGCGTTTAAAATGGCTACTGCAGATCAACTTCACAATATCGGAACTAATAGTCTCCGCAGGGCCATCCTCGTCCCCAGACTCGAGGGTCATGCGGGTTGTGCAACATCATCCTTTGATACAAGCTAAATTATTCTATTGTGATAGTGACAAGCAAAACTCTGTCCTACATTGTCATGCCTCATTCACACTAGTGATGTTTGATTCATGAACAATTCAATCAAAATATATATTGTGCGATCCGGTACGTACGATCCTCATCGGCGAGGGGATTGTTCATTTCGTTCATTCGTTCTTCGATTTACACATGCAGAAATGAATGATCCACCTTGAAAAGATTTGCTAATTTGATTGAACGAGATCCAAAGATCCGATTCCATAGAAAAAAATATATGAATCTCGCTGAACTAATTCAAACTGCAAGCAAAGGCGGTCCAAATCTTAGGGGGCAAATGGGGCAACAAATACTTGCTTATATGCGCCTCAGATCCAATTTATCATAACAGTGTGAACAGCATATATCAGATCAAATATTATCTTAATGTGATTCTAAATCCGATACAGGTCTGATTCTTTGCAATGCAAACTCAGTTTTAACATACATATCGGAATTCATTGGACTTTTACATCACTCTCGATCGACATTCAGCGCATTCTGCTGGCGAAAGTCACTCGGTGAATAGAAACATCATAGACAGCTATGCGATGGAGGTCAGTGGAGGGACGGTGAACAACAATGATAAACCTGCGGTGCATTTCCTTAAAACTTTGCACAATATTCAAACCATCTTGCTTGTAGGCTTCTCTCATAGTATGGAAGCCGTGAAACTTCGAATAATCAAAGGCTACATTGAAGTTCAATTCATAACAAAGTCAGACTCAGTGTAGTCTAAAATAATTACAAGGGAATATCTTGCCTATTGATCAGGGCCGGCGCTGGCCGTTTCGGAGCCCTAGGCGACTCGAAATCAACTTGCGCCCTGGCAACCCAGTCGCCAAGAAAAAACGTCAGTGGTGTACGTTTCCATGAACACTGGATACGTAGCATTTCAACGTAAAAAATAGCGTGTTATACCTACAGTATCCACGTGTGCCGCTGTGGAGGCGGGTTTCGGGGTTTGGGTTTCACGGCTTTCGCGGCAAATTGTGGACACGATTGTTTAGGGGGGGGGGGGGGAGACTGTTGTTGACCGGGGAGGGGGGGGGGGGGGGGGGAGAGACACGTTTGTTGAGGGGGGACGACGACACACGATTGTAGGGGGGGGGGACACGTTAGTTGAAGGGGGGGGGGGGGGGGGGACTCGTTTGTTGAGGGGGGGGGAGACACGTTTGTAGGGGGGGGGGGGGCACGCTCGACAACGAGAGTTGGTTTTTATTGAACGCTCGACAACGAGAGTTGGTTTTTATTGAACGAGACTTCAACACGGAACAGCTGCGCGAAACGATGGTCACGTCACTCTCGGTGACGGTGTCGACAATAATGAACACACGAACAATGTTAATAGAACAACACACAACCACATAACATCCCGAACCCATTAACCCCACTTAATCCTAACAACAATACAAGTTAACAAAAGCCCCATTTGTCAACTGAGAACCCCAATTCCCAGAATCCCCCGCGGCTCCGGAACACGGCGTAGCTTATATTAATCTTTATTATCTGAATGGGAAATGCAATATTTTAGGACAGATACACCATTAAACGCGTTTCTAATGACATTTCTAGCGAGAAATGTACATTTTCCTTACATAATCTTCAGTCAGTGAATGTGTATGATCTTTATTAATCTTTATTATCTGAATGGGAAATGCAATATTTTAGGACCGATTCACCGTTAAACGTGTTTCTAATAACATTTCTAGCGAGAAATATACTTTTTAATTGCATAATCTTCAGTCAGTGATTGTGTCTGCAGTCAGTGATTGTGTCTGATCTTTAGTTTTATAGTTATTAGGAGTTGATCGGCTCGCTCGCATGTTTCAACGACGTCAGGTTGCTTTCGCTAAACTAGCAGCTCACGTGCTTCCTGCGTTTGTGTTATTAAACTGTTACTTTATGTAACTTTTAATGATATCATCTTGTTAGAAACACGTATATCTGAGAGCCAACCCAGTCGCCAAAATCATACCTACGTTGACAGTGTACGTTTCGTGAACACTGGATTACGTCGCATTTCAACATAAAATAGCGTGTTATACACACACACACACACGCACGCACATGCACAGACACACACACACAAGCACACACAAGCACACACACGCACGCACAGACACACAGACACAGACACAGACACACACACACACACACACACACACACACACACACACACACACACACACACACACACACGCACACGGTGCATTTCGCTGCTAAAACCACAACAAAAAAATATTCCCTCAAATATTATTACTTTCAAAACGTTGGCCAAAATGGCCAATAATATCATTTTTTTTGGGGATGCTTCTAGGACATTTTGGGTGGATTTTGAACGGTATGTGGGGGGCACGTTTTTTGCAGGACCTGGCAACCCTGCGCTGTTGCCCGAGATCTGGATCCACCCCGGCGTGGTGCCGTCTCCTTTTGACCTTTTGACCCCAGACTTCTGGGGGAATAGCTGAATCAATTCATTAGTCAATCAGAAGCATGTAAATATCTTTCCGGTGGCGTAAGAGGACAAACAAGGTATCCTTCAACATCTACGCTTCCAGGCGATTGCAACGGTGCCACACATGAGCATATTCGAACATGTTTAATGGTAGTAATTAGCTGTCGAAATTGGAGGCCTTAATCAATACTGAGCAGCTATTGATTTGCTTCCCGATAAAGATTAGTCACAAATGACATGTTATTTAGCATCTACACGTTGAGCTGAGTCCAATGACACCAAGAACGACACTCTAGCTAATGGTAACATGTATTTTACATGGTACACCTAGGTCTAGGACATGATCTCGGTGTAGCAAGAGGCCGAGCTTGATCTCATTGGACTCAGCTTAACGTGTAGATGCTAATTAACATGTAATTTGTCAAAAATCTCCATCGGGAAGCAAATCTATAGCTGGTCATTATTGATAAAGGCCTCCAAAATCGACAGCTAATTACTACCCCGAAACATATTCAAATATGATCATGTGTGGCACTGTTGCAATCGTCTCGAAACGTAGATGTCAAAGGACACCTTGTTTGCTCTGCTGCACCACCGGGAAGATATTTTCATACTTCTAATGGATTGATTCATATTTTAAGGTTCTCGGAGTGAGACTTTAAGTGGCTGCAGCAGAAGTGTTGAGACGAAAGATGATATCAAGAGATTTATAGAATATTCCCATTCACATTATGATTCTTCGTCGTAACATCCGACCAAACATCCTTTACATTCACAGAGCGAAGATTATGAAAGTCCAGGCTCAGCAAGTGCTCCATCTCGTTGCACCTGCACCCAGCGGCTCGCTTGCAAGATTTTGGCCTGAAGTTCTTCCCAGACCTATACCCTAACAGTCCAATATGCATATCTGAGAATCAGGCCTCTCTTCAATAATGACAAAATGTAATGAGAGAAATACAGATTCACTTTTTGTTATCTCATAAGCGGCGTGGTGCCGGCTCCTTTTGACCTTTTGACCCCAGACTTCAAAGACGTGGCCACAGGCCAGCGGTGTCTACACACATTAAGCCACAAATGTACACCTCCATCCCGCAAAAAATGGGGCCTAGAAACTAACCTCTGTCTTATGTACATTGACTGTACTGTTGGAGGTCACGCCCCTTTTCCAGCCTTTTCGAGCTAGGGATGCTAAAATGTTGACACACATTTCCCGGGGCCCCGAGAACGACATATGCAAGATTTGTAGTTCTAGCCCATAGAGAAAAAAAGTTTTCCCAAATGGACTGTCATTTGGACAAAGCCCCTTCAGAAGTGTTGCCTGCGAGACCTAATGGTTCAGAATGTGGTGTAAAAAAAGTTTTTGAGATAGGAAGGTCCTACCGCCCTGTAATTTGAATACCATATTCTAGGGCCTAACTGGGACCCCCGCACCGAAACTTGGCCCGGTCGGACCCCGAGGGCAGGAAGGGGGGGGCCTGCCCTTGGGGTCTGACCGCGCCAAGTCTCGGGCAGGAAGGGCCCCCCCTTCCTGCCCTCGGGGTCCGACCGGGCCAAGTTTCGGTGCGGAGGTCCCAGTTAGGCCCTAGAATAAGGTATTAAAATTTCAGGGCGGTAGGACCTTCCTATCTCAAAAACTGTTTTTCCATCACATTCTGTTTTTCCATCACATTAGGTCTTGCAGGCTACACTTCTGAGGGGCTTTGTCCAAATGACACTCACTCCATTTGGGAAAACTTTTTATCTCTAAGGGCTAGAACTCCAAATCTCGGATATGTCGTACACGGGGCCCCGGGAAATGTGTGTAAACATTTTAGCATCCCTAGCTATCTTGAAAAGGTCGGCAAAGGGGCGTGACCTCCAACAGTACAGTAAATGTACATAAGACAGAGGTTAGTTTCTAGTCCCCATTTTTTGTGGGATGGAGGTGTACATTTGTGGCTAAAGGTGTGTAGACACAGCTGGCCTGTGGCCACGTTTTTGAAGTCGGGGGTCAAAAGGTCAAAAGGAGCCGGCACCACGCCGCTTATGAGATAACAAAAAGTTAATGTGTATTTCTCTCATAACTTTTTGTCATTATTAAAGAGAGGCCTGATTCTCAGATATGCATGTTGGATGGCTAGGGTGTTGGTCTGGGAAGAACTTCAGGCCAAAATCTTGCAAGCGAGCCGCTGGGTGCAGGTGCAACGAGATGGAGCACTTGCTGAGCCTGGACTTTCATAATCTTCGCTCTGTGAATGTAAAGGATGTTTGGTCGGATGTTACGACGAAGAATCATAATGTGATGGGAATATTCTATAAATCTCTTGATATCATCTTTCGTCTCAACACTTCTGCTGCAGCCACTTAAAGTCTCACTCCGAGAACCTAAAAATATGAATCAATCCATTAGAAGTATGAAAATATCTTCCCGGTGGTGCAACAGAGCAAACAAGGTGTCCTTTGACATCAACGTTTCGAGACGATTGCAACAGTGCCACACATGATCATATTTGAATATGTTTCGGGGTAGTAATTAGCTGTCGATTTTGGAGGCCTTTATCAATAATGACCAGCTATAGATTTGCTTCCCGATGGAGATTTTTGACAAATTACATGTTAATTAGCATCTACACGTTAAGCTGAGTCCAATGAGATCAAGCTCGGCTCTTGCTACACCGAGATCATGTCCTAGACCTAGGTGTACCATGTAAAATACATGTTACCATTAGCTAGAGTGTCGTTCTTGGTGTCATTGGACTCAGCTCAACGTGTAGATGCTAAATAACATGTCATTTGTGACAAATCTTTATCGGGAAGCAAATCAATAGCTGCTCAGTATTGATTAAGGCCTCCAATTTCGACAGCTAATTACTACCATTAAACATGTTCGAATATGCTCATGTGTGGCACCGTTGCAATCGCCTGGAAGCGTAGATGTTGAAGGACACCTGTTCGTCCTCTTACGCCACCGGAAAGATATTTACATGCTTCTGATTGACTAATGAATTGATTCAGCTATTCCCCCAGAAGTCTGGGGTCAAAAGGTCAAAAGGAGACGGCACCACGCCGGGGTGGATCCAGATCTCGGGCAACAGCGCAGGGTTGCCAGGTCCTGCAAAAACGTGCCCCCACATACCGTTCAAAATCCACCCAAAATGTCCTAGAAGCATCCCAAAAAAGAATGATATTATTGGCCATTTTGGCCAACGTTTGAAAGTAATAATATTGAGGCAATATTTTTTTGTTGTTGTTTAGCAGCGAAATGCACCGGTGTGCGTGTGTGTGTGTGTGTGTGTGTGTGTGTGTGTGTGTGTGTGTGTGTGTGTGGTGTGTGTGTGTGTGTGTGTGTGTGTCTGTGTCTGTGTCTGTGTCTGTGTCTGTGTGTCTGTGCGTGCGTGTGTGTGCTTGTGTGTGCTTGTGTGTGTGTGTCTGTGCATGTGCGTGCGTGTGTGTGTGTGTGTGTGTGTGTGTGTATAACACGCTATTTTATGTTGAAATGCGACGTAATCCAGTGTTCACGAAACGTACACTGTCAACGTAGGTATGATTTTGGCGACTGGGTTGGCTCTCAGATATACGTGTTTCTAACAAGATGATATCATTAAAAGTTACATAAAGTAACAGTTTAATAACACAAACGCAGGAAGCACGTGAGCTGCTAGTTTAGCGAAAGCAACCTGACGTCGTTGAAACATGCGAGCGAGCCGATCAACTCCTAATAACTATAAAACTAAAGATCAGACACAATCACTGACTGAAGATTATGCAATAAAAAAAGTATATTTCTCGCTAGAAATGTTATTAGAAACACGTTTAACGGTGAATCGGTCCTAAAATATTGCATTTCCCATTCAGATAATAAAGATTAATAAAGATCATACACATTCACTGACTGAAGATTATGTAAGGAAAATGTACATTTCTCGCTAGAAATGTCATTAGAAACGCGTTTATTGTGTATCTGTCCTAAAATATTGCATTTCCCATTCAGATAATAAAGATTAATATAAGCTACGCCGTGTTCCGGAGCCGCGGGGGATTCTGGGAATTGGGGTTCTCAGTTGACAAATGGGGCTTTTGTTAACTTGTTTTGTTGTTAGGATTAAGTGGGGTTAATGGGTTCGGGATGTTATGTGGTTGTGTGTTGTTCTATTAACATTGTTCGTGTGTTCATTATTGTCGACACCGTCACCGAGAGTGACGTGACCATCGTTTCGCGCAGCTGTTCCGTGTTGAAGTCTCGTTCAATAAAAACCAACTCTCGTTGTCGAGCGTTCAATAAAAACCAACTCTTGTTGTCGAGCGTGCCCCCTCCCCCTACAAACGTGTCTCCCCCCCCCTCAACAAACGTGTCCCCCCCCCCCCCCCCCCCCCCCTTCAACTAACGTGTCCCCCCCCCCCTACAATCGTGTGTCGTCGTCCCCCCTCAACAAACGTGTCTCTCCCCCCCCCCACCCCCCCGGTCAACAACAGTCTCCCCCCCCCCCCCCCCTAAACAATCGTGTCCACAATTTGCCGCGAAAGCCGTGAAACCCAAACCCCGAAACCCGCCTCCACAGCGGCACACGTGGATACTGTAGGTATAACACGCTATTTTTTACGTTGAAATGCTACGTATCCAGTGTTCATGGAAACGTACACCACTGACGTTTTTTCTTGGCGACTGGGTTGGCCCTGGACAGGTCTTGCGTTCGCGTCGTATATTTTAATTGATATATTTTTAATTAAGGGCGCCACCAGAGGGCGCCCCCAACGCATTTGTCGCCCTAGGCGGTCGCCTAGCTCGCCTATGCCGATCGCCGGCCCTGCTATTGATGATACACTGACTTATAATGCTTATCACTGTTCTTTGCAATTAAGAATTCGGAGGGTAGCACTCCATTTTACACGCCACAAATGTCAGGGTAAGTAGGTGACAAACCAAAACACATGAATGTTTATTTCAAATCTCAAAAGCACAACAAATTTTACTTTAAATACATGTCGAGGAGATAGGGTTATAAAATATATAATTAGAGTTAGTGTTCATTGTTGCAGTGTTTCACATGGATGGTTCCTGACACTGTGTCACTGCTTTAAGTGTTCTTCATTGGGATGGCCTGCAGGAAGAAGCTGTTCTTACGTCTGGTTGTTTGCTCTATAGCGCAAACCAGACGGGAGAAGTTGGAACAGGTTGTGTCCAGGTTATGATGGGTCTCCAGTGTTGATTCCTGCACGTTTCCTGACTCTGACACGTACAAGTCCTGAATGGAGGGCAGGATGGCGCAGATGAATGCAGTCCTGAATGCAGGGAAAGTTTGTTGTATCTGTTCCGGTCCTGATTGGTGGCTGACCCAAACCAGACAGTGATGGAAGTGCAGAGAACAGACTGGATGATTCCAGTGTTAAACTAGATCAGCAGTTCCAGAGGCAAGTTGAACCTCCTGAGCTGGCGCAGGAATTACATCCTCTGCCAGGCTTGTTTGATGATTGTGTTACACTATGTTGTTTTGTGTCCACTCTATGTCCTGGGAGATTGTGGATCCCAGAAAGCTGAAGGATTCCACCGGAGACACGGTGCTGTTGAGTATGGTAAGGGAGGGAACCCCCATGCATATTGACAAGGGTGACTAGGACATAGGATACGCCATTGTGATTGGTTAAACTGAGCCATTCGCAGGCTAGAGGTGCCAAAAATCCACATTGATGTGATAAAAATCAATTAATGTTGCTTTTTGCTCAAATTAATTGCAGCCTATATATGTACGTAGGTGATTGCGCAACGAGCAATCTCGCTCTGACCTATAGTTTAAAATTGATGGGCTAAATAACTAAATATAATTCATAAATCTATCAAGGAACCTCATCACTTCAAACTTTGCCCCTCGATACTTTTGGAGACCATGACATCTTTTGAAGTAGTTCACCATAGTTAGTGGATTGCCACTAGGTGTCACCTCTGCATAGTTTATTCTTCGTAATCCCTGCACACACACACACACACACACACACACACACACACACACACACACACACACACACACACACACACACACACACACACACACACACACACACAACACACACACACACACACACACACACACACACTCTCTCCCTCTCACACTTCTTTTTAAGTTGGATGTCTAATGGCTTTCGTTCACTCAGCTGCAATATTAAATGCTGACCCCGCCTTTGAAGTGATGCAACAATACAGTGTCAGCACTGCCCAGTCCCCAAAGAGCTTCTGGGGGCCAGAGATATTAGGGGCCGAGGGGGCAACAAATAGACAGAGTGAGATAGACTGAGTTAGATCACATCAGAGAGAGAGAGAGAGAGGGAGAGAGAGAGAGAGAGAGAGGGAGAGAGAGAGAGGGAGAGAGAGAGTGAGAGAGGGAGAGTGAGAGAGGGAGAGAGAGAGAGTGAGAGAGAGAGAGTGAGAGAGAGAGAGAGAGAGAGAGAGAGAGAGAGAGAGAGAGAGAGAGAGAGGGAGAGAGAGAGAGAGAGAGGGAGAGAGAGAGAGTGAGAGAGAGAGAGAGAGAGGGAGAGAGAGAGCGAGAGAGAGAGAGAGAGAGAGAGAGGGAGAGAGAGAGAGAGAGGGAGAGAGAGAGAGAGAGAGGGAGAGAGAGAGAGAGAGAGGGAGAGAGAGAGGTGAGTGGGAGGGAGCAAGGGTAAGGGGTTGTGAGGGGAGGGAAAGAGAGACACCAGCGAAGGGAGAGAGAGAAAAGAGAGAGCCTTTCTTTGGGTTTTTACTGCCGGCTCTGGCTTGCCGCGGGGCTTCAGTACTGCTGCACAGTCAAGGTAGGTGGGAGGCTGCTTCTCTCTCTGACTCCTTCTCTCTCTGTCTCTCGATGTGGGGGTGAGGTGGGGGCTGGTTGACCTATTCTTTAATCTCTCACTCTGGGTTTTTCCTTTGGAGGGTTACTCTTTTGAGCCTGTGTTGTGTGTCTGTGTGTGTCAGCCTTGTCTCGGCACACTGCCTGTATGCGTGAATGGAAATTGGGGTGACTTTTTCTCTGCAGAAGACTTAAGCTAGTTTAAGCTTGTGTAAGTGTGTGTGTGTGCTTAAGTTAGTGAATTGATATTTCTCAAACTAAAGTTGACATCGAGATTCTGTCGGCGAGGGTTGACAATTTGAAATTTTGGATTGAAATGACTTGTACTGAGAGGATGGTATCTGACTGGGAGGTGGAAGGGGTTAAGCTGTACTAATAGCTGCCTTCTCTTTGCGGATCATTCCACGCACAGAGGGCACTGGGACTGTGGTCGGGGACGTTAGAAACGCTATAGGCTAGGGTTAAGTGGAGCACCTGGCAAGGTCGTAGCCCTGGACACAGGTGGGTTATCGGTAGTGGTGGCTGGTTTGGTGCAGATAATGTAGAGTAGAGGGTGTAGCCCCTTCATTTAAGGAGCATGTTGCTATTTATTATACTATTCCCTTAATGAATTCCTTTCCCCTGATCCTTAACCATATGTTAAACCACCACAAACCCGTACTTCAATCTATGTCTTAACCAACGCTGTAACAACAAATCCCTTATCTTAATCCATACCATAACCACAACAAATCCTTACCATAGTGGAAAATATCAGCTAACATCCGCACATTGATTTCAAAAGAGGAAAGTGCTTTATTGCCATTGTATGCAGTCATGATAGGATTGCGTATGCTATGTGCTCTTTTGCAGAATCAGTAGGCTTCAAGGAAATCCTTTTGGTAACAGATGCTTGAGTGAAGCCTGAAGACGCTTACGATTGGTTAATCACCCAGAACGGTATTGTCCTATAACCAGTACCTTAACCACAACAATTTCTTACCGTAACCAACAGTTTAACCACAATAAAAGTCATACTGTACCCAAAACAAGCCCTTGCCTCAACATACCTTACATTTGAACGCATCATTCATGGGAATAACTAAAATGAATTACCTGCTAGATGTAACCATTGAGGTGAATTAAGAAGAAGGAAACATATTTGGGAGAGCGAGGATGTGTTTACATCAAACAGGCTATAGTTACAGTTAACCAATGAATCATATGTGAGCTTATTAGGCAACATTTACAAGAACAATCCAAAATGGAAATGAATTTGTCACTAGGCCTTGTATAGTATTACAATCAACAGCAAGGCATTTTATAATTAATCAAACACACGTCCCTATGGGTGTCTTTGTGTCGGAAGTTGGAACTAATCCACGGTGGGCTGCTCAGTGGAGAGACATCATTGTTACGCCTTTAAATGTGGCAGAGGCGTCTGCCAGAAGCAGCAAACCAAGCTGAGGAGGATCGACACTGCTGGAAGTAGTTGACTTGTGAAGCTAAAATTAAGCTGGGGGCTGATTTGGAATTTTACACTTGAGCGGTAAGACGTGGGAGAGGCAACCTCACAAATAGTGAGACTTGGCCAGACCGGCCAATGGAAGTCAAAGGGAAGGGACGGAGCCCCTAGCCTTGGCCCCTGACCCACGGTCCCGGCTCCTTCAAACCACTCTATAAAGCACACAATTTGAGAAATGCAATTGTAAATGTATTCTTATACACAGATCCTTGACTAGTAGAGTAGTCCCCAGCCCTTATGAAACTTTCTCTTGAATGTTTTTCTAATAGGATCACTGGTAAAAAAAGGATCACGCCTACAGTGTGTTTGCAGTGAACTCCAGGGCACTTGCCTCAGAAGCCGCGCTAGATTAGTTAGTTTAATCTAGTTGATCTAGATTGAACAGCCTCTCAGGCCAACTGTTATTTTCAGTTCAAAGCACGTTTTTATACTAACCTGTGGATTACAGACGTCATGTCAAATGTGTTTGGAGAGAAACAAAAGAGATTTATGAGTGTGATTAACTTCAGTAATCTATCATCGGGTATTGAAAGTACTATGTACCACCAGGGAACAAGCAGGCTCATGAAGAGGAGGTTGTTGAAGCGTTGAGGGGTGGGGGAAAATGTCCCGGCCAGCTGGAAGTGGCAGGTGACACAACCCCCCCCCCCCCCACCTCCTCCCACCTCCCACCTCCCACCTCCCACCTCCCACCTCCCACCTCCCACCGCCAAACTCCAACCCCTATCTACCCCTCTCTACTCCATTTTGTTTTGGATCCCACCGAAACCCACCAGGGGGTTCTGGCGGCAAATGTACATTCACTGAGTCCCCAAGGGTTCCAGTGTGGGCCTTTGTTTCCTTCAACAAAGGCTCAACTCAACGTCAAGGCTCTAGCAGCCACGACGTTAGGCTAATGATAGAACCCATGGACACCATTCTTATTCATTGTGTTGGGAAATGTTTGCCAGGGCTCATTGTTTGTTGTTGGTCTGTATGTAGTGGATCGAGTTGTCCGTTTATGTATCAATGTACTGTACTTGATTGATATATAAATACTTTTTGGATTATGGCATGGATTGCTACTTATCTCAAATCCATTTTTTATCTATCCAGATTCTTTTTGATGTTGAACTCTCCCCTGTTTCTGTGATTTTCAGTTCCTTTATCGTTAATTACTGGCCCACTAGTGCTCAGTTGTTCTGAACTTCCACTTTTGGATAACATGTCATAAAATAAACAGCTAGGTATTTATCTGTACAATAACCGGGGCTCAAGAGCTCTGTGGCAGTCAGATGACTGGCTGGAGTCCAGGGAATAAAGCCTTTTAAAGATCCACGCTCCAGCCCTTGGGGATGTCCCTGACCCTGATATATGCTTCAAACACATGTCTGCTCTAATGAAGGTGTTGATTTGGTCGTTTGTGTTTCTTTTGAGGATCTAAATATACAAAACAACAGGGAGCATGTAACAAATATACACAATAGGGAACATCAATAACAAAACAACACATTGAACAAGATTATTCTATAATTTCTAATCCTTTCATTTAGATGGCACCAACAGAGAGAGAGAGTCGATAGACGTCTATCGATTGATGGATGGATGCATATAGATGGATAGATACCTGATAGATGCCTATAGATAGATGGATAGATGCCTCTAGATAGATGGATAGAGACCTATAGATTGATGGATACATACCTATAGATAGTTTCTCATAAATAGATACCTATAGATAGATGGATGGATGCGTCTAGATAGAAGGATAGATGCCTATAGATCGATTCCTATAGATAGATACCTATAGATAGATGGATAGATTCCTCTGGATGGATTCCTTTAGATAACTGGACAGAGAAAGATGGATGGTGGATGAGCGTTCCCTCTGTTCTGCGGGTCAGCCACGGTGTCTCTTCAGCTGCTGCAGGCTTGTTTGTGTGTCTGGATTTGCACATTAGAGAGTCACAGTGAAGAGGAGGAGAGGTCAAAGGTCACTCGGTCCCGTGTCTTCCTTCCTTAGCCTTGCTGGTAATGTTTCTGTAACGCTGCTGTGGATGATATTATGATTATGATATTGTGATATTAATAAGTAAGTAGCCTTGGGTTATTTATAAAGCAACTTTCACAGTCAACAAAGTCACTCACAACAGAGAGCCTCACAACAATCGAGTAGTCTACAGAGCAAAGTAAAAGCGTATGCTGTAAATGTGAGCTTTAAAATGTGAATATATTTGATATTTACATGCGTGAGTGTTTGTGTGTTTGTGTGTGTGTGTGTGTGTGTGTGTGTGTGTGTGTGTGTGTGTGTGTGTGTGTGTGTGTGTGTGTGTGTGTGTGCGTGTGTCTGAAATCAAAAACGTTTGTATGATGTGAGGTTAGATTGCACACAGGTGTTTGATTGACAGCAACAGGACTGATTGTCTCTGGACCAGCATGCTGCTGATTGAAGCTACAATGAAATCCATTTCAGTCACACTGGAATTACATACAATCTAATACAATGGAGCAGAACAAAGTACACTGATATCCTTAAATATGAAGCTATGTCAGATATGCAACTTTGATATCAGATTACTAATTGAACAACATTGATGCATTGACTACACATCACTAAAACAATAACACTGCACAGTGTTTTTTTTAATGTTAACGATGGAATGACATCATCGGGTGTTATAGTCAACTGTAGTTAATCTCTCTTCATTACAATGGTTATCATGACCTCACCCAACATATCAGTTATTGCGTGATGACACGTAGAAGGCTGAGAGGGGTTTTCCTCCAATGGCCAAGTTGGGATGGAATTTGGACGGGACATGCATATTTTGGTGTTGCATGACTCACTGTGTGACTCAAGCGATATCCCCTGAGGTCTGCATGTTCTACGGTTTCTGGTCTGGTCTCTCTCCCTGGGTTCTGCTTCCATTTGCTTTGTTACTACACAAGACCCCCGGCTGGTGTGTGGGGCGTCCGTGTGTGTGTGTGTGTGTGTGTGTGTGTGTGTGTGTGTGTGTGTGTGTGTGTGTGTGTCAGTTGTGGGTGACATTTTTGGGTGGGTCATCTTTCTGCACGAGTGTTTGCTGAAGATAAAGAAGGAGGGGTACTATCCAACTTCATGCACAGCTCAGACTTCATTACTGTGCTCATTTACTTCCTTTCCTCCCCTCCTTTCCTATCTCCTCTCCCTTCCTTTCCTCTTTTCCCTCTTCAGTAACTTTAAACCATAAGTCATCATGTATGGTGACTAAGAATAGCAGAGAACTTTCGCTTCTTCCATATCTCGTTCCTGGCTTCGAGCCCTCATCGCTCCCTCATCTCTCTAATGCAGTGCACCCGTGGGTGGCACCCAGTTTTCTTCTGTTCCCACTAGAATATACATAAAACATGTTTATATTGATATACATGTAACAAATTACCAATAAACAACTGTATGTGTGCGTGTGTGTGTGTGTGTGTGTGTGTGTGTGTGTGTGTGTGTGTGTGTGTGTGTGTGTGTGTGTGTGTGTGTGTGTGTGTGTGTGTGTGTGTGCGTGCCTGAATGTGTGCGCTGGTGTGCTTGTCGGAATCTATGCAGTGATGGATCTAGCAACAGATGTTCCAAGTCTCATTGCAATCAAACAACCTTCTGTTTCCTCTCTCCCTAATCCACCTCTCAACCCCCATCTACTACCTTCTATCCACCGACATCCCTCCTTCCACCCCTTATCTCTTCATCCCCTATACACCCATCTCTCTCAACCTTCCCTCCCCGGCTCTTGACGCACCCCTCCCTCTCCATCCATCCCTCCAACCCTCCCTCCCCCTCCCTCCCTCCCCACCCCTCCCTCCACCCCTCCCTCTCCACCCCTCCCTCTCTACCCCTCCCTCCAACCCTCCCTCTCCACCCCTCCCTCTCTACCCCTCCCTCCAACCCTCCCTCTCCACCCCTCCCTCCCCACCCCTCCCTCTCCATTCTTCCTTCCACCCCTCCCTCCCTCTCCATCCATCTCTCTCAACTCCACCCTCTCCACCCCCAGCAGCCTCTCCTCTTCGCTGGTGTGAGAAGCTGTGTGTGCACGTGCAAGCGTGTGTGTGAGTGTGTGTGTGTATGCACATGTGAGCCGGCACGACAGGAACCATGTCGGACCCCAGGGACATAGACGAGGATGCCATCCTCAAAGGCCTCAGCTCTGCAGAGCTGGAACAGCTGGAGTGTGAGCTCCAGGACCTGGACCCCGAGGTAAGGGCCCATAGTGTGGGAGAAAGCTGAGGGAGATAGGGACCAATAGTGGCAGAGAGAGCTTGGGATGTATGGGTCTATAGTCGGGGAGAGAGCTGCAGGAGGTAGGGGGGCCTATAATGGGGCTGAAGGCTCCAGGAGATGGAGCTCGAGGTAGGGGCCTGTGGGGTGGGGGGGGGGAGAGAGCTGAGGGAGATAGGGACCCTCAGCAAGAGCCCTACTAAAACGATGAGCTTGACCTTTGACCTCCCTCTGTATCCCAGAATGCCATGCTCCCAGCGGGCTACCGGCAGCGGGACCAGACCAAGAAGACCCCCACGGGGGACTACGACCGCGACGCCCTGCAGGACTACCTGGAGAAGAGCGCCCTGGAGCACGAGGACAGGGAAGACCTGATCCCCTTCACCGGGGAGAAGAAAGGTAGTCTGGAGCGCCAGTAGGGCACCACCCTTCAGCCCTGAGGTCCTCCTATTATTATTATGAGTGATAGAACGTTGATCTTCCGTGTTTAGCAAATTCAGCATTATTTGAGCAAATTAGTGCATTTTACATATACACTCTTTATCAAAATGGCTAACTGGTAACTATGATTACCATACATATGTACTTTCTACACGCTTGAGGCTGACGATAGACCTTAAAACCTATTTAACCTCAGAGTGTGTTTAACCTTGTGTCCCAGACCAGTACCTTCATAGTGTTACCTTTTCTGATAGACTTCCTGTTGAAATTTAGGCTGAATAACGGACAGTACTAGTTTAGAGCTGGTCCCTGCAGTGGACCATTGCACAGGAGGGCAAATGTGTGTGTGTGTGTGTGTGTGTGTGTGTGTGTGTGTGTGTGTGTGTGTGTGTGTGTGTGTGTGTGTGTGTGTGTGTGTGTGTGTGTGTGTGTGTGTGTGTGTGTGTGTGTGTGTCTGTGTGTGTGTGTCTGTGGGTGTGTGTGCAGACACATGTTATGTGTGTGTGTGTGTGTGTGTGTGTGTGTGTGTGTTTGTGTGCGTGTGTGTGTGTGTGTGTGAGTGTGTGTGTGCATTCTGGTGTAGAGTCGCTTTTTCCATTACAGCCAGTAAAGAAAACTCCTTTAACTGCCAGAGAGGAGGCTGTTCTCACTTCTCCCCACATTTAATAATCAACACAAATCTGTCAGCTGCAGTACGAAAAGTACTTATTTGCACTAGTATTTATCTATTTATAAGAAAAAGTAACAGTAGCATGAAGCGCTTACGCAGTAAGCAGACGTGAGTCACAATGGAAACAGAATAAAACCTGATAAGCTGTCTTTTACTGGTGTTTTAGGAAACTTGATACGAACAAAGCTTTTACCAAAACAGCAAGGCTGTTGTCTTGTGTTTGAAGGCTAATTAAACAGGCGCCAGACAGAGCAGGGACGGGCCTTCACGTTGTTTAACCTCAGAAAAACCCAAACTTCTATTAAGTAATGCAGCAGATGCCCTTACCCAAAGCAACTTATAGATACAGATACATTGTACATTGGGGATCGAACACAGTACCTTTATGGCTTGCAGTTTAACACCCTAACCACTAGACTTAACCCTATGCCTCTGATAACCTTTCCAATTACCTATTCGTTGTTCGGTGAATGAACTTCGTAACACAAAAAATACTATACAAATAATATCCATCTGTCACTGTCTAACTCTCTCTCTCTCTCTCTCTGTCTGGTCCGCCATTCTTCTCCAGGGAAGGCGTTTGTTCCCACGGCGACCGGGCAGATCCCCCTAAGCGAGCAGATCACCCTGGAGCCGGAGCTGGAAGAGGCCCTGAAGAACGCCACTGACGCTGAGATGTGTGACATCGCAGGTTAGAGAGCCCCCCCTCCCCACTGTACACAGTATGTTTTTGTATTAACTGTGTGTTTTTTTCTCTCTCTGCTGCATGACTGTAGTACAGCCCGGCCTATAGTTAGTTTCAAATATTAAATTCAAGCACCTCACCCACGTCTTATTCCTGCAGGTCTTCTCGCTCAGTAAAGAGTTCTGAGTCTGATCTAGGAATATGAAAGGCAAGGTTAAAGGGTTATTTTTAATGAAAAAGGTAGACTCTGTAGACCTGGGGTACAGTCAGGGGCTACCACATTCCCAGAAATGCACTGTTTAAAACACCTCCCAAAGGTAACTAATATGGAGAAAACATTGGAATATTTGGGTTTCTATTCAGCCACATTTAGTCTCCATTTAGACTTGTGTGTATGGCCTTTATATGTCCTCATAATGTAGACAATGATTTTATTATGAAAAAGGGTGATATTGACCCGTCATGATGTCAAGCTTATCTGTCACCCACACCAGGCATTGCTGAAGACACATGTCGTCTCTGCTGTTGTTACGTCATATCTTCTTCCACCTGTAGTTCCATCTGTAGCCCGGACCTGGAAGTGTTAGCTTCCCTCCACTTCTGTCACCACAATAAGGATATTAACGTCCGTACAGTGGTGACCATACCATTCTTTCACTCGGTGTTAGCCTGTCAGCCGGCACACCACCATGCCTCATCCATGTTACCAGCTGGAAAGAATCCGTCCACCAATGCTGTAACAATGCTCCAGTCACGTGGCCCAAGCGATCCAATCAAACAGTGATCCCATAATGACCGGCTGTCAGACAGACTATGAGTGCTATCAAAACAACACGGTGTCTCTGACCCACTTAGTTATGTTGTGCTGTTCCTCCGTTCGTACCACCAGGGTTCGCTCCACATTGTTCAATCCCCCCCTTCCCCCCATCGGTAACCCCCCAAAGCTGCCCACCCACCCTGTGCACTCTAACAGAAACGGCCAGACATGCGATGTGGAGCATGGCATGCTGGGTTTCCGATTCCCCATGCTCAGCAACACAGAAATAAATCCATCTGGAGCCCGGCCACTGAAAAGCAGGAGATGCGTCCGTTGAAGGGGTTGGTGGTGGTGGAGGCGGGGCTTTGAGGGTCGGGGCAGTACATTGGCAGTTGGGGGTGAATTCTTTATCTGAGCAGGCAAAACAACAGGAGTTCACAGATAGACCGTTTATGTCGTGATGTGTTTCAGTTTTAATGGGTTCTGTTTCTCCGATGTTGATTGGGCAGACATTTTTTAAACTGAATATGAATATTTGGTTTGAATATGTTGGAGTCGCGAGGGCTTTGGAGGGAAGAGTGAAGTGCAGTTTACCTTTCTATGGGTGGTTTACATGATATGAATAACATGACATCTAAGTGCCTTGTCTGATATTATGACCATATGGAAGTAGAAAAGGCCTTTAGCTTTACCAAATGGTTATACAGGAAAGTAGTCGGTCGTGGATGTTGAAATTAGTACTTTCTTTTTAAAAATTAGCACCATTCCTTTGTTCCTGGTCTAGTTTGGTAATGGTTGTTGCTTCTTAGTTTTTTGCCAATTCACCACACCAGAGAGAACAAGAGTTAAACAGTATGTATTTTTTTATTTTACGTTACAAAATAACCACATAGCAAAAACATTTTGACATGATTGTTTAATCAAATGGCATGCAAATTTCTCAAAGGAACCTTGGCAGGCCAGGCCATTATGCTAGGTGGCTAGCTCATTAGCCTGATTTCCTGTAAGATTAGCCTGCCAGTGCGACCACCGTTTTGACCTTGGACAGGGTCCAGATGAGGATTAAGCCTCCATCAGCCTCCGGCAGTCTTTTGTTTGGAGGGCTTTCTGGTGGACACGCTGAACGGTGGATGGGTCTACAATAGTCAAGCTATCTCCGCCTCGCCAGCCTAGCTAACTCCCAGAAGAGACGTTTAGGTCAGGGGAGGGGGGGGTGTCACAAACACAGTCTATTTAATTATTTAGTCATTTCGTTCTACGGACATGTCGGGTCAGCTCATTAAACGGGAGACCAGAAAAGAGCCCTGAACTACTCCCAGGGCTGTGCGTTGGCAGGGGTGCAACGTTAGCATGTTGACACCCAACCATGCAGCTGTCTCCCTAAGGCTTCCTCGGTGGGTGGTGAGGTGGTGGAGTGGTGGGGTGGAGGAGAGGGGGTGGTGGATGGGTCATGGGGGTGGAGAGTGTCCAAATGAGGACAGGCACTGTTGCCATCTCAAGGTCTAGCCGAGTAACAGCAATATAAAACCAAAACCACCGTTATTTTTACCTCTTCAGTCAAACTATATACGGTTTTGCATTACATATATTTAAGGGTTTTAGGCTCAACCTTCTTATGAATAAAGGCTGAATTAGAAATAGACTAGACTGATTAAATAGATTGAACTGAACCTGATTCATATTTGGAGCCATTGAGACCATAAATATTTCCAGGTGCTTGGGGTTTGATCTTGTCAAGTGAAATCGACTATGCCCAGTGCTACCCCACTCATAAATCTGCAGCCAGACACACAAACACACTTTAATAGTTTATACTAGCTCCAAATTGTCGATTATGGAGCGACAATATCATCCTATGAAACCCAATGCCTTCGCAACATTTCTCAACCACATTCAGTACACATCTTCTACGGGTCTGGGCAACTGGGTCGCCTTGATCTAACCTTGAGTAGTTAAAACTACTTCAACATGGTGGAAATTATTCTAGTTCTATTGAATTTGATGCTGTTTTGTACTTTCCCTGACAAAGTAAACTTTTGGTTTCTGGTTTCTTATCCATTAATTTGTGATTACATCTTTGAACCGTATCTCAGAGATTGTGTACTTGGCCAAATACAGTTACAGATATTGTTCGATGTTATTGATATTATCTTATATTATCCAAGTGTTTGTTTTTCATTGCATCGGCCAATGAAGGCATTTACAAGAAAGTCACACGATAATGTTTTCGCCTATTTGTTTCTCAACATTTTCCTTGCATAATCCTAACATCGTGATACTTGCATGACAGACATTACAATCGATCATTTTGTCCTGATCCTGTTATCCCTCCCCAATGTTACTTGCAACTGTAATCTATCATATATTTATACACAGTGTCCCTTCTGTGTTTCTGCAGCTATCCTTGGAATGTATACCCTGATGAGCAACAAGCAGTACTATGATGCTCTGGGTTGCACGGGGAAGATCGCCAACACGGAGGGCATCAACAGTATGTATTCCTCAAATAACACTTAAGGATGACCCCACATAAATGACATGGTTCGGTAACAAACTAAGAATATGAAACAAAAAGGAAATGGCATTATGAAACTTGAGCTTCGATTTGCCTGAAATTCATTTTATAAAAATTAACACACACTTGGAACCTTTGTAGTTTTCTAATATTGATTGCTTCGATTTTCTCAGCCTCACCTGTTGGTTTGTTTCGGGAAATGTTTTTTTATGTAGGTGTTGTAAAACCAGATCCCTTCAAGATCTTTCCGGAAGAGCCCCCAAACACCACCAACGTGGAGGAGACCGTGGAGAGGATCCACAACAACGACAGTGGTCTGACGGAGGTCAACCTCAACAACATCAAGGTCAGCCCCACAGGAAGGTGTTAGGATGTACTTTGTGGTTGGGGGGCCTCGTTGAGTGGGTTGAAATGACTGAATGGTCGTCTGTTGCTTTTCTGAGCATTCAATACTGTTAAAGGTACTTCAGAGTAATGCAGTAAAGGGCGCAGATCTCATTATTTTATGTCCCCTCCAGAGTATATCACCAACGCATATCAAATGATCTTCTTTAACAGACACACAGCCATTAAAAGTAGCTTTTAATTTACTAATGGTTCAGCTTGAGGCAATCACTGTACATATTGCCTATTTTACAGAGCCACACATCCCCAAATGCAGCACATCGTGCAACGTCAGAGACCACTGAGCAGAATACATAGGGGGGACATAAACAAAATCTTCAAAAACGTGTTGTGTTTGTATGTGATTTATTTCAAGGGTTGAGTCGGCTTATATATTTTTGAAATTACACAAATGTACAAATCATTTTGTAGGGGGGAGGGGGTTGTCGGACAACAGCATGTCTCACACTGTCCTCAAGGAAGAATACATGGTGGCTATTATTCACTCATTCAGATTCATAAAACTATTTAAAAAAGAATCCCATGGTCACACACGTCTTAGGCTATGCTTTATTCACCATGTTGTGTGTGTGTGTGGGTGATTGCGTGTGTGTGTGTGTTTATGTGTGTATTTGTGTGTGTGTGTGTGTGTGTGTGTGTGAAACCAGGACATTCCCATCCCCACGCTGAAGGAGGTGTTTGAGGCCATGAAGGGAAACTCTTACGTTGAGATCCTGAGCATCGCAGCCACACGGAGCAACGACCCCGTCGCCTTCGTCAGTACTGTCGAATGTCTCATCAATTAGTGTCATTACCTATTTATTGCGGTACAACATTACATTTGGTTATAATAATAACATAGGATGGCAGCATTCTATCCCTTATTACATTTTATTAATGAGTTTGTGTGGTATATAAATGTCTCTGTGTGCAGGCATGTGCAGAGATGCTGCAGGAGAACACCAGCCTCCAGAGTCTTAACATTGAGTCTAACTTCATCACCGCAGAGGGCATGAAGGCTGTAGTCAAGGCCATGGCCAGCAACGCCACGCTGGTGGAGCTCAAGATCGACAACCAGGTCGCACACAAATATAGATTTACCTTTATTCATATACAGCTCATACACAGTATGATAATGTCATTATTCGATTTTACATTTCTTTATTTGAAAGGGACAGTGCACATTAATAAACATGAGCACCAGAGTTCAACATGAAAATGTGCCAGATTTAGCCATGCAGGCAAATTTTCATCTGATGTAAAGCAGCAGTTTTAAGTTACTGGCACACTGCCCCAATGAACACCCAAGCTGATGTTGGTGTTTTTCTGGCAGTGTGCATGCACCTGGAACATTTCCACTGTGTCGTGTTATCATGGTAAAACTATGCAGCGCATCCTTTTATCCGAAGCGACTTGCAGTGAATGCCATTAATAAACAGGTAGCGCGGTTAGAGCATAATGTTCATGGGCGCCTACAGGCAGACTGAGGTCATTGGGGGTTCTCATGGCCCCCAGAGCAGAATCAAAATAAAATTGGCCAAGAATGCACCATGCTGTAGTCTGATTAACTGGAAGCAGTGCTGACATTGAGTTGGCCCAGTTCAACTAAGCAGCGGGCAATGTCTTGTTCGACCAACGAAAAACTTTGTTTTATTCTCAACCCGACTTGTTAGTCGCTTTGGATAAAAGTGTCGGCTAAAAGCCTCAATGTAAAACAAACTTCACCGTGGCCTTACCCTGAATCACCCGCCTACAGAGGCACACCCTGGGAGACTCGGTGGAGATGGAGATCGCCGCCATGCTGGAGAACAACTCCAGCATCCTGAAGTTCGGCTACCACTTCACCCAGCAGGGGCCCCGGGCCCGTGCCGCCATGGCCGTCACCAGAAACAACGATATGCGTCAGTATCTCAGTATTTAAAATGAATCTATTAACTATTACCCATCTTCTCATCAATAATGGATGTGTTGTAAACACTGAGTAGAGTGCTTTAATATTTAAATTGCTTTTCGGACCGTAAACACACATCATGTTGTCATAACTTCAGTTGTTCCCAGCACTACTTTGTTTGTCCGTGAGCATCGCATCATTTATACCGCTGTGGAAGAGATAAATATATTTCTCTTTTTTTTTCCTAATAGTTCGCCAACAGAGGCTGAGATGAGCTTGAAGAAAGAAGTGAACACGAGAAACAAACATCCTGTTTTCTGTTGATCGATTTTGCATCCCCTCGGAGCCAACAATTGTCTGCAAAAAAGGAACAAGGTGGATTGCCATCAACTCCCCTAGTGCTGGCTCTGTCAGCGTAGTGATGAGTTTTCACAGTGGTTTAACAAATCATGCATGGTGAATACTCACATCCATGTCAATGTCAAAGCCATTTCATTTCATTAACTTCAGCCTGCTGTTCTTGTAGCCTGTTGACTTCATCATAAAAGCATGTATAGGTCACAAGCAAAATGTCAAGTGTCTTTCTTTTGCTTTTAGGGTGTGCGTTTGGCCCAAACATCCTCCCAAACCAGTGAACCCTCCATTTATGATTACGTGGTGCTAGAGGATGATAAGCATTTGTAAATACTTTAAATAAAAAACGTTTAAATAATGCCATAGATGGTCATAAAAGAGTGCTGTCATTTCTAAATGTTGTAACGTGCCAAATGTCACAAATGTGAGTAGGCGCCATTTGATGTTCCCAACATAAAATGAGACTTAATTTGACTTCTTAGTCACCAAACCATTTAGACAAAACTAAACTAAAGAGAATACCAATCATTGTATGAAATGTATATTGAAACTATGAAACATGTTTAAATCCTCATTGATGATCCCCAAAAGCCTTTTTTTTTTTTCCTCTAATCCTTTAAAAAGTATTTTCTTGGGTTTCTAACTGTCCCCCAATGAGCACCTGACCTATTTATACCCTTGTTTTCAACCAGCAAAAACCTCCTTGTTCAGCGGTAGGGAATGTAACTCGGCCTTCTGGGCTTGGGTTACCCTGCTCCAAATAGACCTCCACACTTCAAGGTTTGCAGGGGCTAGTGGGAGTGCACCCAAGTGTGCTCAAGGAACTTTATGGGGCCTTCAGAAACGGCATGGAGCAGCAGCTGAGCTCGGAGGGGCTTCCGTCTCCACCTGCACTGGGGGGGGGGGGGAGGGGGGTCTTTCCGTTCCAACGTATGTGATTTTGCACTAGATTTGTTGTCAAGCGTGTTCAACTTCAATCATGGACCTTAATCGCATGGCTGGCTTCATGTCAACTTTGAAAAGACCACATGTATAAAAAACAAAGCAAACACAGCTCTCTCAAAAGGTCATTTGATTTAAGACATGTAGGGCTTCCTGGGCCGCACGTCGTCTGCCACAGTGGCATTTGTCACAGAAAACAGTCGTGTAATGACTTAAGGGTCAGCATTGCCATGCGGCACTCTATTTCTGGCCATTTATTTGTTCCACTGTAAAACACATCCGTATTTTTGGACTGTAATGCTGAGCAGAATTATTTACTGAATGGCAGACCAATGGCAGCTCTGGGTTGATTAAATTGGGTAGAACCGGTACATTGATCTTGTAAAGGACAAGTGCGGTGTTAAAGGCCCTCATGCAAGACTCAAATCTGGAACAACCACTTACCAGCAACTAATAAATAAGCCAAAGAACATCAGACACAGTGAACATCAAAGGATGAGCCGAGGTTTTTAAATGAATGTTCTTAGGAATATGGGATATTGTCAATAGATCCTTCCCAGCAGGATTAGCACCAATATCACTCTATTCTCTTGGTCAACAGCTGGTTGGTGATTGAAAAGTCCCTCCAGTGACGTGGGCGCAGGTTCTTCAAATATTGACGTCTCTGATGTTGACTTGAAGTGCATGTTAAAAAATAGACCTGTTTTCTAAGTTTTTCCCCTAACTGGCTCACAGAGCCTGGGTATGGTTTACCAAGGACAAAGGTAAGTGTTCCTAGTCTTCATTTTCAGTGTCAATACTTCGAAATGATTGAGAGGTAATGCGGGGACATTCCCATTTGCACAGTGAGTTTTGAAAGATAACATTAGCGGTAACAGAAATATTATGGACAGCACTACATTCTGTCTGCCAAGGACTGCAATTCCAAGTGTCCACATGCCTGTCCAGTGGACTTGCATAGACCCATCTTAGTCTTCCTCATCCCCCGGAGGAGGAGGAGCCGAAGGAGGGGGCTCGTCAGAGTCAGAGTCAAACTCTACATTTTCATCTTTCACCCACTGGCCACTTCGGTCTTGCAGCCACCCATCGCTAAAAACAAATAAAACAAAAACAAAGGGTGAACAGAAAGATTGTGTTATACTGACATCTAGTGGTGAGTTTTCACAAGAACAATAACAACACATTTAATGAGGAAACCCGTACCTTTTCATTTGGAGGTAGTGCTCCAGTTCTCTCCTCCTCTCGGCTGTCACAGGCTCCGACGCAATTGCTTTATGTTCCTTTTTACCTCGAAGAGGCTTTGAGTTGCTGACTTTGCCTAATAAAGGGCCCAAACACAAGGACACCTTTAATTAAACTCAGGGCAGGGTCTTTGGCTCGCGTGAACATGCACTCTTCTCACACTCTTGATATACCTGCCGGGTAGCTACTGGGGGAACTTGCTGCTGGTGCTTCCTTTGAACCTATGGTCCTTTCACACACCTCAAGTGGTGCCGAGCCTGATGGTGCCAGGGGATCAGCTGGGTCTGAACCCATTCCCTTTTCTGTGCTAAAAAAACAGCCTTCTCTTTAGATTACTTTTCAAACCAGGAGCGATACTTTCAAAAGGTGACCTGATACTAACCCGATGAACCCGCTGATACAGGGGTCGAAATAAAATCCACTCACCTGAGCTTTTTGTGACGACTATTGTATGGAACAGTCTTGAGCAAGGCATGATGGGTTATTTTCCTGGTTTGTACCAATAGCGGGGCTGAACTGGAGGGCTCCTGAAATCACAAACGCTTTAAGCTGGATAGGTTTTTATATAGATGGTTGGGGAGAGAATAGCAGCATCTTAGGGGAGCAATAATGCAACATGATGTATGCTAGTTATTCTCACCTGTCGTTCATTCTGTCTGTCTTCTTCCTCTTGCACATAGTTTGAATGTTGCCTCTTTGTAATTTCACGTTTAAGCTGGGATTTCTTGCCATAGTACCATTTCATCCCTATGTGTACACGTTGGGAGAATGCAGGCTGTATTTTAAATACACACGATTACTTTACACATTTGAATGGCTCATAATGTGTACATTGGAACTGGTATTAATTCGAGATCATATCCCTATACAAATATGATAATATTGACTTGAGCCAAAGGCTAATTTGTGAGTCTCCCTGAGTACAAGACATCTGCTCTGTTGAGGAAGAGCTCCTTACCGTCTAGGTGCCTCTTCCCCTTTCTGTGGACTGTGAGCATGTCGATAGTGTCGAAAATAGGGCGGCTGGTACACACAAGGCAGGTGTATCTGAAAAAGCAAAACAAACGTAAACTACTCAATTACACAATGAATCAAAAAAACTCGGCGTCCTGAGGTCATAGTGAAATGTGTTTCGTTACCTTCCGTTCCTCATCAGATCGGCTTCGTCCTCTGGGATAAAGTGTGCTAGAAGATCTGCAACACGCCGTTTCTGGAACAGAATGCCAGTTTGTAGAAAACTACTTCATAATCATCACAGCTGGATATACCGTGGGGAATGAATGGCGATGTACGTTCACAATGATACAACATGCTACTTACCTTTAAAACATTTAATTGACTCGGGTCATTGCCCTCCCTCTTAAAGGACATTTCTATCCGTAAAATAGTTCTGACGAACAAGGCAGTACAGGTCAATAACTATCTTTAATATTGGTAATGCTCAGAAGCATGAACACGACCAGAGGTTTCATTTAAGTGGATTACTTCCTGACTTAAAGCGAGGCATGATGGGAAACCACCGGAACTGCAGCCATGATAACAAAGTTATCGACGATGACAACCGGCCAGCTGACTTTGTAAACTAAGTACGGTATGTGTGCATTTTGTTTGCTCAGTTAACGGCAAATAAATTACCTTTCATCATTGTTGATGATGTCGATTGCGTGGACCTGACAATCGGTGACTAGGCAACGGTAACGAGATGGTACCGTGTGGCTCGCGGGACGAGGGGCGCGTGATCGGCGGAGAATGTGACTCGCATAGTCCCGGGCCCCGCGGCGCGTCTCTGTAGGCTGTTGGTATCATCATCATGTCGGTGGAAGAACGACCACCAGTTCACCCGGGCGGCACCGGACTGCTCCGCGGACACCGCAGCAGGTCCTACGGGAGTCTGGTCAAGTGTGCCGCTCCTCCGGTACCACATGAAGTTCTCCAACACAAAGTTCAGCCCGGAGAGACTCTTCAAGGCCTTGCACTGAAATACGGAGTTTCTGTAAGTATGGTCTTCTAATATGTAAAAATATATATAAAAAGTGTGTTATTGTTTTGGGCGTTGTATAACAGAATTAAGATACAAAGATGACGATTAGCGTTACACCACAACACATTCCTAGGCTGTATGGCTGTATGCTTACTGGGCAAAAAAAAAAGGTCGTAAAGAAAAAACTAACAGCAAACTTCATGTCTGTCTATTATTGAACTATTCCATCCTCTGTTTCAGACAGAACAAATCAAGCGGGCGAACAGATTGTACACCAACGACTCAATATTCCTGAAGAAAATCTTGTTTATCCCCGCACTACTGTCAGACTCTCAAGCTGGCATCTGCCCGGATTTACTCAAAGAGGATTCAGGTGAACGCACCACCTGTGTTTCTCCTCCGAGTGACAACACCGGCCTGTCTGTGACGATACCCGGCTGCGCAGATGAAGACGGGCCGGAACTTTCTCCAATGGACTTCCTCAAAAGAATGGACTCTTTGATACGACAGTCCAAGAAGGCAGCTGTTCAAGGATGCCACGAGTGGGAGAAACGGTAAGAAACTTTTAAATTATTTTACAGTTGCTTACACAGCATTTGCACATCCCCATGTAGGCATAATGTAATAATCATAAGAGAGAAACATTTAATATATTCAAATCCAAAAATGTGAGTTATTAATTGCATATTCAAGATAATTACACATTGATCCAACTCTTTGGCTCTTAAGCCTCCTAGTTTTGTTGTACCAATAGTAGAGGATTAGCAGACTGAAGCCATTGAGCTTGCACTATGCTGTGGATATGCACGCACATTGGTCCAACTCTTTGGCTCTTCGGCCACCTAGTTTCCTTGAATCAATAGCAAAGGATTAGCAGACTGAAGCCAAAAGAGCGTAAAGACAGGTGTAACTCATTGATGACTTCAGAGGTGTGGTCACAGGTGCAGTCACTGTATAGTAAACAGCAGGGGCTTTGCTATACATACCGGTAAAGTTATACTGGGGCTCAGGTCCTCCAATAATCACACAATTGCTTTTTGAGTATGACATCTATGTATACATATATGGAATAAATGCTATACAATTAGATATATGTACTTACTTTCCTTAGCACACTATTACTGCCATTAACATATTGTTGCTGCGGCTGAAACTGCAACAATTACTATTCGTAGAGGGGTTAACTTTTTGTGGAAATATTTAATTCTAGCTTTCAAAATGTTTTAAGGCATTAAAGTCTCAGGCATCAAACCCTGCATGAGGAAATAATAACAAAATCCGACTCAAACCATTAAACAATTACACATTTGCATTGTTCTGGATTCCACAATACAAAGAAATTATATTTCGGTAAAATATATAATTCAATTCAACACAAATGTCATGATTTGATTGTTTCATGTGTCCGAGCTTGGTTTCCTTTTTGAGCATTAAGCTATGCTGTCTATTTTTAATTTTTTAAATGAGGTCAATCACTTGAGTGTGACTCAACTTTCTTTCTTCCTAACCAATAAGACGGCAAACTGGTGTAGCCTGTCATGTCACCCCAGCCAAGTGTGGCTCCGCCTCAGCAGACTGAATGACCGGGACTTAACTCCAGTCCCGGCCTATTATCATACCTCAGTCCTGGTTTTAGTTTAGGGTGCTGATGGACAGATCGCTGGCTGTGCAGCGTGTGCGGACCCGCACCACATGGTCCACAGCTCAGCTTGTTTTGAGCTGAAATGCATTGCTTTGACATTGTGGATTAGGAAAATAAAATACCTTTCTCTGCGTCATCAATCTAAAAGAAACCAGTGGCACACATAGGAGCTTGTTAAAGCTTGAACCTGAGATTTGACTGGGGCATAGCAGATCAACACTCGGGCCTTGGCCCCTGTTAAAGGTGTCCAGCGACGCCTATGTAACAATGGGTTTGGTTAGATGAACTTCCCTTCCCCCTCAACCATTTTAAAACCAAATGTACACAAATCGTATTTAAACTGCATGTTTTTTAATGGTGACACTTTATACCCCCAGGTGAAGGTATGATTAGCCGCTACAAGCCGTTTTGAAAATCGGTCTCTTCTGACATCACAGGTGGGCGTGTCCATCTAGATGTGTGCTGGATAGATCAGCGTACCCAGTGGACTGTAGCAAACATTGCTCATCTATCCGTCAAACATCTAGATGGACACGCCCACTTGTGATGTCAGAAGAGGCAGATTTTCAAAACAGCCTGTAACGGCTAATCACACTCAAACCTGCTGTTATAATGTGTCACCTTGAACATGTAACACGTCTTGCTGGGCCCTACGTCCGACAATCTGAGTCTCTTCCCATCACTGCACCGCAGGTTTGCCGCCATCGAAGCGGCGTGCAGTGTCCCAGAAAGGCGCTGCCTCCCACGCTCCCAGAGTGGCGTGCCCTCGCCGGCGCTGAACCAGCAGGCGTCGCTGCAGGCGGTGCCGCTTACCGTCACCAAGCTCACGAGGACCCTCAGGGAGACGGAGGACGAGATCTTCCAGCTGTGATGCTCTGGGTCTCCCCGACACCGCTGGGTGGATTCCACGGCGACGGCGTTTTAAACGGGGTCCCTGTTTTACCCCCCGTGAGTGACGTTGAGTAGTTATCACGAGTCGTAAAAAAAAGGCCAAAATGTACCTGCCTGTAGTCACAGTGTGTGTCCACGCATGTATTATGGATTGATCCATATACCAGTTGGGACAGTCCACTAGGTAAAGGCTTGGAGGTGGATCTTTATGCCATACAGCTAGGTGGACACTCCCATTGGATAGATCAGCCTACCTGTTGGTACAGTCTACTGGGTAGGCTTGTTGGTGCGTCTATCTCTGTCATTTTTGAGTGATGCCATTTAGTGAATTGTGAAACTGGTTAAACTGGAACGGCATTGCCAGGTGGTCTAGTCTTGTATCACTGTAGTTTAGTGTGCAATGACTAAGTGGTGTGCTTGACACGCTATTATTGCACTCCTAAAGTTTATTTATTGTTGGATCAGAAGCGCTTGACATTGGCTGGTGAAATTGCATCATGTTTTATATTTCATACAGATGGTAGAGTTGCCGATAAGCATTCAAAGGGCCAAGTGAATCAATGTTTTGTATTTAAGTAGGGGCTGGTCATATGAGAGCTCATTTTGCAAGCTGATCAAGAGTACTGCATAATGATGACTAAGGGCCTGCTCATGTAATGTTCATGTTAGCTTATTTATGCAGACCGTAGCTTTGGACAACCAACTGTTTGTGTAGCTTCATCCAAATTCAAACTTTGGATGAAATAATTGAATAGAAGGGTAACAGATAATAATTTTTAGCTACATTTTTAAGGCAATGTTTTGTTTACTAATGTATACTTATTTGAGTGAAATGGTAGTATTTAATAAAGATGGATATTCCAATGTTAAATGTGTCCTGAAATGATTGCACTACTTCTCTCAAGATTCTCTTAAATATTCCAAACTATTAAACTACTCATTGAGTGTAATTTGAATTAAATTTTGGTTACTTAAAACGCACACTTTTATATGCTGATAGTAAATGGAGACTAATTTTGGTCTTACTAATAATGTATCTGTTCCAATTCAAGGCAAATTACTATCATTACCAAGTTAATTAGAAACTCATTGCTAAATTTCACATTTGTATTCAGAATTCTTTGTCCTGTTGGCAATCAGTAGCATTGACTGCAGCTGTAGGCCTGCGCAATTGTTGCACAGAGCCAGCAGATTTAATCCTCTTCGTTTTTTTTAGAATAACAACATTATATTTAAAAAAACCAGTTTGTCAACTCATTATGCCACCATCAAATATTCTCTATACTATATTACTGGACTATACAGTAGTGCTAATATACTTGCTTTACTTTACCCAAATGTCCAGTATGGGATTATTTCAAACCGTGTGCCGCAATCTCCAGAAAAAAACAACAACAAATAGATTCAAGTTTGTATTTATGTTCTTGTGGGACAACAAAGCAATCAGTTGGGGGATTTTCTTCACGTATATTCTCTGGCAACCCATCTAGATTATGAGCGAAGATGTGGTTGACTCACCACATTGACCACAAGATGGCAGTGTCGTATCACTATCAAACTGAATAACCATTAATACTTAACGTCAGTAGTAACATTAAACGATATTAAATATATTATTGGACGGTAATTCCAATATTTACGAAAGAGGCCATATACTGAAAACCAGCATAAATGTGTGACTGCATTTCAATGAACAAAATATACACAAGGCAAACTTTGTAAATATGCTTGACCTTTGAGCAACTACAGAAGTCATTCCGACTTCTTTCTTTCTCTATTTTTCTTTCTTGCTTGTTCTCAGATTTCAGATTGACAGGGCAGCATCGTTGAACAGGAGTCCACTTTTCTCGCACAGCCTACTGTTTTTATTGCCAGTTCCTTGCATCACAGAAGTGGATATTTGCGTCCAGTCGCCGGCTACGAGCGTCTACGTCTCCCATAGGGGGCTGGTGGGACTCCTGTCACTTGGGCTGGAGGAGTCGGCCTCATATAGTCTCCTCCTCCACCATTTTGTTGAGTCCTGCACAGATCTTGGTGAGGTGGCCCTGGAAGGGCCCCGTGGGCTCATAGAGCTTGGTGAGGAGCTCGGGGTCGGCGTAATGGTTGAACACGTGGTTGATGCGCCCGTGGGACTTGGGGGTCAGGTGCGTGTTCACCAGCTTCAGCAGCAGGTCCCTACAGCCGGTCAGGATCTCAGCCATCACGGCCTTGTCGAAGGTGAACTCCACCTGCCATGGTTCAAGATGGGGATCATTAGACACCGCGGTGGGATATTGCTGTCTTGCCTTTCTTTATCTACAATCTGAAAAAAAAATATGAGGATAATGCAATATACTATTACAATTGGCAAAAATGAAGTTGCAAATAAAACACATTTCATCAATTTCCCTCACCATCAATTACATGCACATGAACATACACTCCCACCCTCATTGTCATGCATCAACATGTTCTCTTGTTCCTCAAGGGATCGTTGCTATACCATACAATGGTGGTTAGCCTCGTGGCTATTGTTCCTCAAGGAACGAACCAGAGTTAGCATGCTAACATGGAGCATGGCGTGGCTAACCTCGTGGAAGCTGATGGCCGTCATGGCCCCCTGGCGGAGTTTCCTCTTGAACTCCTGCGCCAGCTCCATCTCCTGCTTGTTGAAGCAGGAGTGCCGGAACAGCACGCCGATCTTGACGGCGATCTTCACCAGGTTCTTGGTGACCTTCTGGGCCTCTGCGCGGTTCCCAGTGTACTCCTTGGAGACGCGGTACAGCTCGTCCAGGATCTCGCTGGTGGTGTCGTCAATGAACATCTGGACCGAGGACTTGGTGGCCATGCTGCTCAGAATCTTCTTCTGGGCCTTCAAGGCCATCTCCTTTGAGCTGAACGACTCCATGGTTACCTGGATGGTAAACAATGTCAAGTTGCATGAGCCAGCAAATACGCTGTAAGGACATGGTCCTTACTGGGAAATGTTTCACAGATATGGAAGTGTGATCTCAATGGAAGAAATAAATTGGTTCTAAAAAGAAACAAAGCAGCACAGGTATAATTAAATAGCAGGTGAATAAAGGGTAATGTTTACAAGAGATAAGTTAATAAAGTTACGGGATGAAGTGCATCATTTAAAACAGTTGTAGAAGGTCTTCTGCTGGTGGATTCTTGCCTATGAAGATAACCCCGCCCACAGCGTTGCACGTCTGCATCCTTTATTGGTATTGTTTTATTCTGGTGTAGTACCCTTCGAAGGTACCCCTGGTACATGTCCTGTGGTTTACTCGGTAGCTCGGAATGAGTCCCAACTGACCTGTAGAATCGAATTCTCTTCCAACTCATCCACAACAACAAACTGGTCTCATTATGGCTGTAGCTTCATCCTCATACTGCCTGAATCCAGAATAAATACAACTATAAAATAACTGAAGTTACTAGAGGTTAGCCAACATGCTGCCACCCCCCCCCCCCCCCCCCCCCCCCACCCAGTTTTCTATTTTTGAAGAAGTGCATCAAGGACAAGGGTGTTTACAGGGTCAGCCGGCGGAAGAGAGAGAATCACCCACAATTCCACCTGTTAGGTCCTCAAAAGAACTGCAAGTCTTTCATTACACACCGCTGAGAACAGTGGGTAGTGGGAGGTCAGGTGCCTTGTTCAAGGGCAGGGTGGAAGAGAAGTAGTAATGGAGGAAGGGGGAGAGGAAAGAACACGTGCTCTGCTATCCCTGTGTCTTTGCTGGCGAGAGATTCTGGATTCTAGAAATTACTAAACCTTGCTTGTCTGACTTTTTGCCCTCACGATAATGAGTCCTCACCTTCTTACACCCAAAAAAGACCACATTCTAAATTAAGTAGACAAATTAAGACTGAAAACAATACACACTGAGATGAGTGCCATTGCTCCAGGTCATCTTTTTATAATGAGTATTTTGTTTTTGAAAAGTCTGCAGATGATACTTGCTAAAGCAGTGTAGACAAAATTAAAAATAACACAAGACATTGTGTGTTTATGATTGTGCGATGGTGTATGTGTGTGTGTGTGTGTGTGTTTTAAGTGTGTATCTAGATCTAGAGCAATGTTTTGCTCTTGTGCCTGCGTCTGTCTCTATGGTCTGTCTATGTAAATGGCAGTTATTATTTAATTGGCTTATTAAAATAAAACCAATGTGATAACCATCTCACACACAGACCAATTCAGATCAACAAACATGCATATAAATCACCCTCAGGTCCTTTTTTTTATCTGAAGCCCTTGTGAATGCCTCTGTTTGTTTTGGCAGTTGCTAGCATTGCCCGCAAGGAAAAGCTCCATGGAAGGGACCCGCCCCAGAGATTGCGAACCCACCCCTTCAGCAACCCCAGTGGGTACTTTGACCATACCTAACCCTCATAGTCTGGAGGAGTCCTTAACAAACCCTTCTTACAAAGGATAACCCCCATGGACACACACACACACACACACGACACACACACACACACACACACACACACACACACACACACACACACACACACACACACACACACACACACACACACACACACACACACACACACACACACACACACACACACACACAGGCAGAGACAACACACATACACTCCCTGGGGAGCTCATCAGTGTAGCCACTGGAAGCCTTTGTGTACAGTGACAGAATGATGCAGATGACAAACATTTATTTTTCAACAACAGAGCGCTTAGAGCGTTTGACATAGCTACAGCAAATGTTCCAAACCCACAAGCGCAAGACCACGTACTGTATTATGAAGTACACATTCTCTATGTAGGCAAAAAGGGAAAAATAACAGATATTAGAGTTCAACATTTGACCTTTGTATTCCTGCCTTGGTAACATAAATTCAATGTGTACATATGTAGACTGCTTATGTTAAGCATAGAAAAGTTAGATTACGAGGCTGGGATGGAAATATTCATAATTTTGTATGCTATCTAACATAACAGTTCCATGTTATTGAACACCTACAAGATCTTTTTACATTTTTACATTATATAATTTATCAGAATATGTAATTCGACAAGTTATTAGGATTCTTAGCGGGTGCCCAGAACGGGACCAACAGGCAGACATATATAGGAGGGCTGTATGTAGACCTATGAGGCATCGCTTTACACACAACCCCACGAGACCTGTGTGGACGTGTGCTTGACGGGAATGTGGCAGGCAGCCTGCAAAGCTTAGACAGGTCCTTACATGTGTGTGTGTGTGTGTATGTTCCTTGTACAATCCATTTTATGACACACAAAACAGAAGTCCTACCTGAAGTCGCTATATTCATTGTAACATTATGTAGGCTACCCCTTTGGAAGCTGCTATTGGTCAAAGCGATGCCTGCTTATCCCAAACAGAGGGCTTTTTCTGTGTAGATGTGGATGCATCATTTGTTTATTATTGCCCGAGTCGGTGCGCTTTACGGCAGCTTAATTGATAGTGCTTGGTGTTTTTTTGTTCCTGAATGCGGCATCAGCATTGTGAACAAACGACCCCGCGCGGCATAGGGCCCGCTAATATGAAAAATGCACTTCCAGCCGAGCTAACGACCATGCCCTGTTAATAGGCAGTGCGTGTGACTGCCGCTCCCTCTCCGGCGTGCTGTACTGCGCCCAACGCTCAGCATCCATAATAAGAAAACAGCCCTTTTTACCGGATACCCCACCAGGATCTTTATTACATGCCCGACCATTTATTCAGAACAAGTGTCACATTCATAATGACTTGCTTCGACACGCACGCCACTCGTTCACCGCGGGGGAATTAAAGCACATTCATTAGATTAATTTCCCTCAACAGTGATAATGGAAGTGGGGTAGGCCTACTGTGATCGCTATTTCAGATGTGTGTGCCAATCCCATTGATTGCTAAAAGGACTAGCAGGATTTGAGAGACGCGAGCACAGTGGGCATGCCTTCAGATACCCGACCTAGTGAAATAGGACGCCGCAGCTGGAAGCAGCTTGCGGTTTATTTATTTTTTTGGTTTCTCACTTTGCCAACCGTCAAACGTATGTTTGTGGGGCCTACTGATGTTTTAGTTTGGAGAGTGGTTAATGAAGTGTGTGTGATACATCTCATTCTGCAAAGCATCCACTTTCAGACGTTGAAAGCAACGTCAGCTGCATCGCAGAGTTGAAGTGTTTACTTTGGTGTTTACAGCAGTGCAAAGAGATTGCAAAAAGAGAAAAGCACCTGTGTCCCTCCCCAAGATAGAGAGGCCTACAACTGAAAACCTATAACATGCAGGGACATTAATTCAAATCATCTAGTGTTGGTGTTGCCGATCAAGGTCAATAATTTATCAACCAAAGTGTTGTGTTTTAGAGCGGTCAACTGGGGCTAATTGGATGGTTG
>NC_082392.1:12519143-12540748 GCF_031168955.1 Gadus macrocephalus
TGATGGTGTCTGGTACATAGACTCCAACAACCTGGGGTTTGAGGGGGGAGGGAGGGAGGAGGGATGGAGAGAGAGATAGTGTGAACGAGAGCGAGAGATTGACAGAGAGAACGAGAGACGCAAAAGTGTCAGAGAGAGAGAGTGAGAGAGAGACCCTACGAGAGCCTGTAGACCACTCTGGTTGCTAAATCATCTGGTCCGCACTCAAACCTTTTTAACCTCAACCACCAGATATCTGAATAGCAGCCTAGAGAGGCTGGCCTGTGTTCAGAGCAGTTTCCAGCCAACACTTTGCGTTGGTAATGACTGTCTGATGTTTGGGGGGCTGTGGGACACGGGAGTAGAGGGTGGTGGAGCCACAGCCCCAGCTGGGCTACAAGGACTGACTCGATGTAGTAAGGGCTTGGAGCCCCCCATAGGGGACACCTGTGTCTTTGTCTCGCCTCCCCCCCTCCCTCACTCTGCTCAGAAAGCCATTCAGCCAGATAGGAGCAATATGTGCAACTGCCAAATGAGGGCTGTCACCTAGGCAACCGACAGGAAGTGGTGCTTAAGCAGTTTCCTGATGGCTTCCTCTTTATCGTGTAATGACATCTCACAAGTAAATGTCGACATGGCTTCTTTGACTGAGTTTGGTATGTGTTTGTGTGTGTGTGTGTTTGTGTGTGTTTATCGGGGGGGGGGGGGGGGTTGGGGTTGGCATGTGGGTATGGCCGCTTCTGCTTGGTTCTTACCTTTTGGGTTATTACTTGCACTCTGTGTGTGTGGAGACACAGACCCGCACACCGGAGATTCGCATTTTGGTTATGAGTTAAAGAGAAGAAGCACAAATTATGGCCACTTATTTTTCCTTAAAAGATTGCCTGGTGTTTCCAGCACCACAGCATGCAGCACAACACAAACATTAACAGACTGTGTCACCAGAGCCACAGTGTGTCGTCAGCCTGTGACTACAGCAGGTATCAGCGGCCTGGGAACACTAAGGTCAGGAAATAATACCTCAGGATTGGAGGGAGGATGAGGTTGGGTGGTTTGGGGCTTTAGTTGCTATCTCTCATGTCTCTCTCTCTCTCCCTCTGTCTCTCTTTCCCTCTCTATCTATCTATCTTTTTGGTTTCGGTCTCCTCATTCCACTTGCTTGTAATTTATTTTACATCCTTTTTTTGTCAAGTTTTCGGGTGTCAGACTTTTTTTCCAACTTCCCATTTGTCAATGTTCCTTTCTCTATGTCTCTCAGACTATCTCCAGCTCTTTCTACATTTCTTTCTTCTTCTAGTCCAATCTCTCTCTCTCTCTCTCTCTCTCTCTCTCTCTCTCTCTCTCTCTCTCTCTCTCTCTCTCTCTCTCTCTCTCTCGCTCTCTCTCTCTCTCTCTCTCTCTCTCTCTCTCTCTCTCTCTCTGTGTGGGGGCAAGGGCCGGCCGTCTCAGCAACGCCCAGGAGATAAACTCTAATCTGGCGGTGGCCGTCTCCCTGCCTCCCCGTGGTTGGAGGCAGATTAGGGACCCCGGCGTTCCCCACCTGTACGCCATCGGCTCAGTCCACCGCAGCGCAGCTGGCCATTCCATGAAATCTGCCACAATCAGCCTGGTTTCATGTTGATTTGTTTTTTATTTCCTTGTGGTTGAGAAGTCAGTCAGCTCTATCAGGAAGTCACTGAACAAACCTGTTTGCGAGAAAATAAAGATTTTCCAGATTTGCGAAAGGACTGCACATAGCTGTACGTGGTGGGGAGCTCCCTGGCATCTGTTCCTACCGGCGGATATCAAAGTAAAGAGGACAGAAATGAAGAGACGACGGGATGTTGGCTGTTCATCCGTTTTTATATAAATGAAAGACTAACAGCTAGTGAGACAGAGCAGACAGATGGACATTTCACAAATGGAAATCAGAGATTCAAATAAGGATGAAGACTGTGAACATAAATAGGCAAATCGAAGGTACTATTAGCCTAATTCACACAAACAAATACATTTCAATGATATATTAATTTGAACCCGTGTAAATGAAGCACCCCAAAATTTGTCTTCCTCTGAATGCAGCTGAAAGCAATCCTGGTCACAAAATAAATTACACAAAAATTATAACGTCCAAGATATTCCTGCAATTTTTCCTCCTTTTATAATTCCACATACATGCAAATATAACCAGTAATATTATCAGTGTTATAAATGGCTTATCAACATGAACAATAATACAAAAAGGTATCATCTTAATATCATTGTCAGGTCTCTTTGTTAATACATACATACAAAATGTATTGGATTTATTTGAGAAACTCCATTTACACATATCAAAACTTGCTGCCAGACCAATCTGGTGCAAGATCTATGTACTCCTTTTCATAAGAACGGCTTTTAAAATGTGTTGTGTAGGCTTTCTTTGTATGAGCTTTTCAAGAATGAGATAGACTTCCTCTGTGTTGATTCAGTGTGTTGATTGGATGGACACTGTCCCCATCTGACCCCGCCAAGCCCAACATGTCTGCTTGACTTTAAAGGCGTAGTGAACCCATAATTGTTTTTGTTTTTTGTTTTAAAAGGGCTTAAACCTCTGATGGGAATCTCATCAAAGTAATCTTAATGTCGTAATCGTAATGTCTTTAGGTCATTTTGCAAAAATAAGACAGTTATTTAGAGAAAGCAGGTATAAAATCCTATGTTTTTGCCTTGCCTGCCAACCAGGTTGTGAACGCTCTACTCTACTCCAAAATCAAGTTGCGTTCTTTTCCCGCCTCAGAAAAGGCCCTTTGACGACGCGATGAAAGGACACAGCTGGCGAAGTGTGTTGGGGATTTGTTGAGCTCAGTCTGGCCAGCGTTTGATGTTGATGGCCGCGCCAAGAGAGGGTTAAGCTTTCGGACACCTAGTATACTGTAGTATAACGCCATGGTGTGTACGGATGTGTGGGGCTCCGTCTGGGCAGTGGTTGAGGTTGGTGTCCACGTCCGAGAAGGTTAAGCATCTTGGAGGCTTATAGTAATACACCATGGTTTGTGGTGCATTTCATATTCAACCTCATAAAGTCGGCGTGGGTCATGAACATGGGGATAACAATTTATCTCCTTGCTGGATCTATTAGTATTTGAATTTGTGCTAAAAATAGGCGATTCTTTTACACTTTTAAAAAGTGCCCCTGCTTTACCACCAGGTGAGATCATCCTACCTACTAGTTGGTCCGGTTCAGTGGTTGGCCTGGTCTCATGCTGTACATCTGGGTAGACACTCCCCCACCAGTGATTTCACTAATGGCTATATTGTGAAATTGCTTGTATTGACTAATCCACATCAGATCTGGGTGGGTAAAACAGGCACCCTTTATTGATGTCTTACTGCCTCAGATGCGACATGCCATTAATTGTGTTCCGGGCAATGGGTAACCTCCAAATATTGTTATAACGTCTCATTTACTGTATCTTACAATATCTTGTATCCATGATTTTCTTCAACCAACAGGACGACTCTGAACCCTTCCCGTGCACACATGTGTGTGTATATGTAGGTGTGTGTGTGTGTGTGTGTGTGTGTGTGTGTGTGTGTGTGTGTGTGTGTGTGTGTGTGTGTGTGTGTGTGTGTGTGTGTGTGTGTGTGTGTGTGTGTGTGTGTGTGTGTGACAGGACGACGATGTCCCCTCACAGCAGAGAGCAGGAGGCGCTGCGCATGGGCAGGCTGGAGGGCAGCTTGACGTACTGCTGCCTGAAGCTGTACCTCTTGTGGTTGAGCAAGGGGCCCGCAGGGATCTCCGGCGCTTCGTCGGGGACGGCCAACTCCGGCACGGGATTGGCTGGGGGAACCTCCAGCCGGCTCATCTTGCTGATCTTAGTCTTTTTGGCCTTTTCCCGCTCCGGGAGATCCTCTGAGAGGCCGGGGTGCTCGCCAGCGCCCTCCGGTGGGTGCATGGCGTCCAGCGGCAGGTCGCTGGGCGTCGGCTTACCCTCCGCCTGCTCCTCCGTGCGGATGTGAAGGTTGGAGGTGGAGCGCTTGGCGTCGGTGCAGGTGGAGCTGTGGGGAGGGGGAGGGGGAGGGGGAGGGGGGAGGGGGGGCAGAGAAGTGGGGTGCAGCGTGGGCACATGTCAGAAATGGTTCACAGAAAGCGCTTGAATGAGATATGGTAGCTCTGTTGACATCGGCACAATGACAGCGGCGGCCAACTTGTCTGTTTACACCCTGTCTCTCAATCACTGTCTGTTTCTTTGACTTTCTTATTGTCTCTTTTATTTACACTCACAAGAAAGCAAGCAAGCAAGCACACACACACACACACACACACACACACACACACACACACACGCACACACGCACACACACGCACACACACACACGCACACACACACACACACACACACACACACACACGCACACGCACAGAAACACACACACGCACACACACACACACACACACACACACACACGCACACGCACACGCACACAAACACACACACACACACACACACACACACACACACACACACACACACACACACACACACACACACACACACACAAACACACAAACATAACCATCCACCGTCTTTGAAACCTCCACTGTTTCCACATTCAACACAAAGAAGCATATACAAACTTTGAAAAGGCCTGTCTCTTCATCTGTAGAGGCCTTCACCTCAGGGCCACAGACGCTAGTTTAATAACACAGACATATTATAACAGAGGCCCTCCAGAGGCAGCTGCTCTCTAGTCTAGACCCTCCGCTGTGAGCTGAATACAGATGGCAGCCGGCGGACCGCTCACCCCTTGGAGCTGCGGTCCTCCGAGTCCTTCTGCTCGCTGCTGTAGCGCAGTTCGGCCGGGGTCTTGAATGACAGGTCCTCCTTCCCCTTCAGCCAGTAGGTCTTCATGTAGCCTTTACCCTGCAAAGACACAGCGAATGAACGGTAAGAAGACCCATTAGAGTAGCCCAGTTGGCGTGCTAGCACATTTCCCTGCTAGCATGTTATGTATAAACCATGCTGTTGTTTAGAATATGTTCAGATGAGTGTTTCCATCAGGGTGACCCGACGGCCACGTTTTACCGGGTAAAGTCCCCTGTTTCAGGTAGCCTGTCACTGGCTGCAGCTGTCTGAAAATATCCCAGTTTCAAAATGAATCGATTTTTTCTATATATTAATTCATTTTGAAATGGCAACGGTTCTAGCTTGCTAAACAATATTAATTATGAGACATTTTGTAATTAGGCTTGTGTTGGGCTTTTTCTTCTGTAGACCTCGCTACACAGATCAATTGACTTTATACCTTAGCAGGCATGACTATCAATGCAATCAATGCAATCTTGAACAATCCCTATTCAAGTAGTTTTTAGATGGTTTTCCGAAGCTATAAACACATCATAGTGAGCCCTCAGGCCTTTTAATACAATACTACATTTACCATGAATACCATGAATAGGTAAATCTTAATATGTTCCCTTCTTCATTTCATAAATAGTAATATTTGATATTTAGTTGATATATGGAGTGCCAAACTACAAGTGTCCTTTTTTCATTTCAGAAATCCTATGGCCTTATCTTCAATGCACTTGCAACACTTTCTACGAGTGACCTTCAATAGCATATTTGCCTGCAATGGCAGAGACCACAACTGTTAGTACGAAAAAGCATATAACAAGCATACATTTTTCCTTCTTTCGGGCGAGACGTTAAACCCAGGTCCTGACTCACTGTGCTCACTAAAGATCCCATGGCCCTTGATGTAAGAGCAGGGGTGCTAACCCCAGTTTCCTGGCCCAATTCCCACCTGGTTGTGTGCTCTTGGGCCAGAATGGCCACCAAACCTTCCCCCTGGGTCTTTGATTGGACGGTTTCATGACTTATCTCTCCACTGTGACACCCATCCCAGTGTGTGTGTGGTGAGCGTAGAGCGTGAAGCTGCCGTGCGCCACCCAGGTGGGTGCTACACATTGGGATGAGGTGTCATATCCCCCCCGCTCTCTATGTGAAGTGCCTTGAGGGCCAGGATAATTATTACAACACACTCATTGTAGAATAGTATCTCTCCGTCTCAACGCTGGCTTTCCCTCGAGCTGCCGGCAGCTCAGTGGTTCGTTTATCTCGTTTGAGATTGAGAATGTCTTATCTTATCCAAGCAATATTAACACCATGGATTATTAATATTATCAACCATGTGAATACATTCAATATTCACTGTTGCAAGTATCAACACGTATGCTGAATAAATGGGGGGAAAGTACTAATTACTCTTTAAAAGTCCAAAAAAAAAGGTCTGTCCGTCAGTCTGTTTCTTCGAATGTTTCTATCATAAGTCATTATTTTCCCGAACCGTTGCCTCTCATTGATCATTTTACACGCATCCCTTTTTCAGAAATCGCGGTAACTCAAATTGGATTTCAACGCTTCAAATGTTCTTATTAAGAGGCTGACAGGACTGCACATTAAACGCATCAATCATGATGTGTATTGATGCATGGGGGGGGGGGGGGGGGGGGATGAGCACATCAAAAATGGGCTGAATAAAATGATCTGAGATCTTTCTAGTGTAACCAGCCGTCTTGATTTGATAGAACATCCAGATGATGGATGTTTACAGAGGAAGGACTGTAGTCTCTTTAGACCTTCCTCCACACCCTGACTCTGTGCCTTACCTTTACAAATATCTTGCCCCTCTCCTCGATGATGTAGGGCTCGTGTTCCAGGTGGTCTTTGGTGGTCTGGCTAATGTGGATCTGCATACCCTGTGTGGACACAGTCGGGCGGACAAAAACATGGTTCAATATTGGTTCGGATAATTGTGTTGAAAGTGTTGTCAGTTTGGGATTCAGTAGAATGAATCTCAGAAGGAGCTAGCCAGCTGTCTGCCATGGCCTGTTACTTTAAATGCTGACTCATATCATGATATTATTGGTTTCAATATAAAGCCTGCTGGTGTCAGCTCTACAGGAAGTTTACTTGGATGTATTATAATAACGAATAAACAATCTTTTTTTGGGGCATATTTTGTTGTGAGTGAAATGACTCACAAGTGAAATGACTCAACTTTAAAAATGTTTTTTTTTTTCAATGTTTTAGCCGATATTAACCACAGGGAGAGGTGTTGCATTAAACTGTTATTGTTATTAGGTACTCTGCAGAAATGGCTCAGGCTCATCAAGCAAAAGAAAAAATAGGTCTATTATCCAGCACATTGAGCCTACAGGGCCCTAAGTTTCTTCCGATCTAATTTGCTCGTACTAGGTTCTCCCCGGGTTTGATTGAATGTGATTGGCTGATACTTACTACTCCGTTGCTCTCCATCCTGGAGGCGGTGTTGACCGTGTCTCCGAACAGACAGTAGCGAGGCATCTTCAGCCCCACCACGCCGGCCACCACCATGCCCGTGTGGATCCCTGGGGGTACAACCATTTGGTTTGTTGGTGGAGCTCCTAACCCTGACATAAACGCCTTCAGAAGGAGGGTGAGGTCTTCCTACAGACCCCCCCCCCCACCCCCGATAAGAGATGCATACAATTGTGGAATTGAAAGATATTGTGATCATCCAAATTATATATATTTCTGTTTCCCAACCTGTTTTGCCTCATAAAGCACCTGATGGGAGGTATAACGAAGCTATCTAAATCCGTACCTGTACCCCCCAGAAGATGCTTACGTACCTCCTGGAATGCACTTACCCCCTGGGGTACACGTAGCCCCCGGTTCGTATAGCTACCCTCCACTGTCCAGTGGTTGCTGTTGTTGGTTTTATTATTGACATTTCTCCAAGATTAACTGTATGATATACTCCATTCCAAGCCTAATTGTTAGTTGCTTTGGATACAAAAAAAGAGCTGCAAAAATGACTAAATGTAACTAAATATTATGTTATTGAAAGTTATTTATTGAAATTAAAATGATACCTCAACAAGGAACAGCAGTAACATGGGCACATTACAAAGCTCCTTGACGGGTTTCGGCAAGGTTTCGTTAAACAGGGTTTTAGACAGAGTCACTGAGTCGAACTCATTCATTTTGCGCTCTGTGCTCTAATTTGATTATTTCAGGCCTTTCTTTGGTTGGAAAAGTATTCTTTAATTTATAAAAGATAAGTCATGGCTGAGTCATCCACTATTAGCACTGCTTGAAAGGCCTTTAGTGAACATGAGACTTATTTCAACATGGAAATGTCTTGCAGCAAAGGAAAACAACCCACCATCATTTCCATTTGTGAAGTGTCATGGTTATTGAGGACACAATCTATATATATATATATATATATATATATACATATATAGATATATGTTATAACAGAGATTATTTAAAATACTGATAAAAATGTAATTAAATCGTTGACCTTGGACAGGGGAAGGGCAAAATATATTGATTGAACCCAAACCTGAAGTGTTTGAATTAGAAAGATAAAGGACTTTATATATTAATATATATTATACTCAAATCCCAGTTTAATAACGGGGCTGTCAGCACACCTTCCCACCTTGGTTAAATCCTTGGCAGAGAGCAGAGGTTCAAGTCTGGTTAGAATCTCAATTGACTCTACACCCTTCCTAAATCCCAGGGCTGCCTCACACCATACCAAGCATCGGACCGAATGGATCCTCCTCACACTGAGTCCCAGCACCGCCCCCCCTGTAAGCATGCATCACTAGGGTATGGAATAACTTTATGACTGACGGGTTACATTCTCACCAGCTCCCAATACTAACTGCACTTAAAGCTGCTGGCCTTCTTCCGTCTAGCTCAACCGCTATAGCGTGGCATTATCACTGCCGAGGTTAGATATATATAAATGACATTTGGCTGATTTTATATACATGCCATTTTGTGGAAGGTTTAATTCAAAGTGTCTCACAATACGGTGAGTGCATGCCTTTTATTCTGCTCTGCTCGGTATTCGGGTTGGACAGGATTTGTAGCGGCAGATTCCCAAGGGGGTACACCCATGGTAAGAAATGTATTCACTAACAGGAATGAAATATGCTGGAGATAAAAGCTCCTCCACAATGACAAATCCATATATATATATATATATATATATATATATATATATATATATATATATATATATACACATATATATATATAAATAAATAAATATATACACAAATTTAGCTATCTCTAGCCAACTACCTGCAATTCTCCCTGATCTCATATTTTACGACTATAATAGCAGGCCTGTCGCACCAGTTACTCAAGTTACTCATGTGCGCATGTGCCAAGCAGCCTGCAGCTTCCACACACACACACACACACACAGCACGCGCGAACGCATACATCGCAAGCACGCACATACACGCCGCACACGCACACACACACACACACACACACACACACACACACACACACACACACACACACACACACACACACACACACGCACACATAAACCACAAACACAAACAAACACACGCAAGCGAACGTCAGGACAAAGGCAGCGAGACACTCACCGAGCTAAGACGTTATGTTTTTAAACAAAACGGCTCCGCCATCGACACACGCGCAGGTAAGAACACACACGCACTCGCATACACCGCAGCGACACTCGCCCAGGAAAGACGTTATGTTTTAAACAGGCCGATTCACACCTCCGGATCCGGACGAAATTCGTCCGTCCGCCCCAAACGTTGCCTACAGAACTACCCTTCATACCTCCGTCTGGTTTCAGCGTTGTTATGGATGTTACGCAATAAATCCTCTAGAGGGCAGTGACTGTTGTTAAACAAATTAACGGCATCGACAATCGCAAACATGGCATCTGTAGAGATGATGTTGCTTTGTGTCATCCGAAATCGGCCAAAAGAAGTGCAAAAAGTGTACATTCACCTCAAAATGTTGTTAAATGACCCGTTACAACTCATTGCCAAAGCAGGGGAACAATAAAATAAAAAGGTCAGGTATATAGTATAATATAAGTATAAAACGTTAAATACTATGTACATATCAGAGATATTATAGCCTACTACTCTATCTATTTTCTCGAATGGTCTGACTTTTGATAGATACTGCCGCCTCGATTTCCGGTGGTAGGCCTATTGCTCCGTTTCTCCTGGAGCACTCCGGATTCGTAAACTCAAAGGCTACGGACCCATTGACAGACGAAACACCTCCGGGACCGGACGAGACGGTCCGTATCCGTATTTACCGTAGGGTGTGAATGGGCCTTCTTGCCTCGTTTCCACATACGTATGTTTTTCGTATCCGTGCTTCCGTAAATTTACGGAAGGAGTCGCTAGTGTTTTACGTACGGACATGAATTAATTTACGGACAAAAGATGGGGGAGCGTATGCAAATGGCCGTTTTTAGGAGACAGGTACTTTGGAACATGAGGATCGACATATAGGCCTACAGAGATAAAAACAAAACCAACCAGGCTTATATATCGGCGAGGAGTTTGGCCTGCCAGGTACTTACATGTTTTGTGAAAAACATAAAAACTTTCATGCAGTATCTCCGTAAAACGACGGCGAAAGATACATTTTTTTTAACGTATATTACGGACATACCGGACAGAGATTTTACGGAGTCTCGGAGGAAAAACGGACATTACGGAGAATCACATTGGAATGAATGGACTTTCGGTCGGAGACGGTTGGATCGCATACGAGAATGTACGTATGTGGAAACGAGGCGAGCCTCCCCAAATGTCTTGCGATATTGATATCCCCCCCTCCCCCCTGCGGACTGTTTTAGTTGTTTTATTTTACTTCTGTTTTGTGTGTATGCTATGTGTGACTGTAGGCTACTGCTGCCTGTCTTGGCCAGGACACTGGAAGAGATGTTTAATCTCAATGATGATTATCGTTTTCAACTAACCATTAATAGTGCCTTGAATTTTTAAATGTCAATGCACTTTTCAGCCCTGAATTACAGTAAAAGCTATTTAATAATTGATTTGCATGCAGTATACTACACTTTCCATTGAACAATTATCCCAGTTACCATACATTTTATAATGTAATGCTCACACACTAGCTGCTTTCAGACACACGTGTCCTGAAAAGCAGTCCTGATATTCTCCTGATGGGCCGTATGTGTGAACAACAAATCCTGACATTCGTACCCTGAAAATCGCCTGAATAATACTATGAGGTAGTATTTTCTCCGTAGGATATGTAAATGAGCTTATATGTGAATTAGGAGAGAAAGTCGGTATTTCTCACACCACTTCAGTGGGCGTGTTCATGACGCTTCTGCATGTCATTGAGCGGCCCTCTAAATGATAATCAGCCGGTTGCCTTTTGTTTGCTGAATGGTTAAAAAATATTTAAATGTTGGGACTGCTTTCAAGAGTCATTTGTGGTGAACGAATGTTATACGTTGTAAAATTATAGGCAAAATGTAATTATATTATGCGCTCAGAAATGTGTTACATTATCGACTGGGGTTTCCACATTATTGCTATGGGTTGAATTACAAGTAGAGGTTGAGGTTACAACTAGAAAACTCTACAAACAAAAGACACGTTTGATGAAACATTCATGTCTGGCGGCCCCAAGCATGGCATTTGGCCCCTCACCGACTCGGATCTGGATGTTGTCCCCCGTGGAGGGGTCCTTGAGGTGGTCAATGGAGCTCAGCATGTCCAGGGCCATGTCGCAGATGTGGTGGGCGTGGAAGGTGGTCTTGTTGGGCACACCCGCCACAACCATGTAGGCATCACGGATGGTCTCCACCTGCCCCACACCACCACCACCACAAGTTATTCTTTGTGTCAATGTTACATTGTATTAAGACATGTGGCAACAAGCACAAGAGAGCAAACAGTTACCGTCTCATCCTGCTTTTGATGCATTGTACAACATTACTCTTGACCTTAGCCTTGTAAAGGACAAGGCTAGGGTCAAAAGGTGCCTGATCAGTAGGCATTATATTGGTAGCTCAAAGCAAAGCAGAAAAGAGTGGAATAGAGCAAGATTTTGAGACTGAACAGCCAAAAAAATGGCTGTGCCATTTCTAACAAATTACAGCGGATTAATAGCTCTTGAATCTTACCGACGGGACCTTTAAAGGTGCATAATGTAAAATGTGTACTAGATCATAAAATGACCATGATAGGTCATTATACAATGAAACATGTCATTAATAATGACAAGAATAGTGAATAATGACTCATTATTCTCTCTGAGTTCCCCGGGTTGCCAAATATGAAAACAACAGCCACACAAACAGAGCGTGCTGCAGCCATGGAAGCAAGCAAACAAACTGGATCAACCTAGTTAGTACTAGTCTAGTAACCTAGTAACCTTTCAAAAGAGATCCATGACCAGAGCCGGGCTAAAACATGGGTCTTGGTGTTGAATTTGAAAAGATGGACACAGCTTAGAGGTCAGAAGGATCTCCAGATGGATGCCACTTGACCTGGTTTATAATTTATAAACAATAAATACATTGCAAAAATAAACATCAGCTGATCAATTTACAGTGTAGGGCTTGTCATCGCTTGTCGAAATATAATTATTATTGCTTGTCGCAAAATATAATGTTGTGCCCGGTTGTTCTCGTGTTTTTTCAGTGTTCTCAACCTGGCAACCCACGTGAACTTCAGTCTGTGGAAGAGGTGGCAGACAGAAAACGCTCTCCAATATGGTAACGTTGGACCGAAGTACCCGATCTGTGTCAATTTTGTATATTGTGCCTTCCAGTAAGATTATATACAATAGTAGGTGGGAAGATAAAGAAAGATATTAGGACGGTGGAATAGTCTGTTCATCTGACACATGATAAGAGTCCTTCTTGTGCTGTGTTTTGACGCATAACACCAGGATTTTAAGGTGATGCATGAATGACGTTATTATTACTTATGTTACATCCAAAAACGGAGAATTGCAGCATTAGGGTCTGTTAACTTGAATGTGAAGCGTTTCCAGTTTTCCTTCCGAAAATCTGTTCCATTGCATATCCTATCTTCCAACACCACAATGGAAGAAGATTCCATTACTGGAAAGATTAAAGACCGAGGCGGTTCAAAGTCACTTATCTTACTTATTTGACTGTAGCAGAGAGCCCTCTGTGTTGGCAACTACTCCAGAGTATTTATTACCTGTCCTGAGTCACAATACGAAGAGATGGCTTCACGGTAGTGATGGGCTGCCAGCCTCTCCTTTCTAATCCCCTCTATTGTAAGCCTGTGTTTCTATATAAGTTCACACGTTGCCTCTGAGAGACGGCTGTCACGTTTGACACTCATTACAATGCAATGATCAGGGCTCACCAAAAGTTCACGCATATTTCATAGATTTCCCAAGTCGCTTGTGTATTTTATTTCCCCTGAGGTGCGTTCAAAATTCAATCTAATTTAATCTAATTTATGTGAAAGATATCCCCTCCGTCTTCACGCCGCCCCTAGAGGCATGCGCACACAGGGCCGCGTTTTAAAACAATTTGTCTTTTTTAAACTAAATAAAGAAGGCAAAGAGGAGAAAAGTGCGGGTAAGGCATACATAATACATGAAACAAGCTCTCTCAGTGGAACACAACGGTGAGTGCAGCTACACTACCGTGTTGTAACTCAATGGTTCGCCCTCAAAGGAACAAGCTCTTTCTTCTTGCAGTCACAGACTTTAGGAGCTCCTCTTCTTTAATCTCACCACAGGCAGACAGATAGGCAGGCGGATAGGCAGGCATGCAGACAGACAGACAGAAAGACAGCAGGCAAGCAGGCAGGTGGCAAGGCAGGAAGACGAGCAGATGGATAGATAGATGGATTGGACTGTCGGTAGATACAGAGATAGACAGGACTGATTTGACGATAGCAAGAAAGAAAGAGAGAGAGAGAGAGAGAGAGAGAGAGAGAGAGAGAGAGAGAGAGAGAGAGAGAGAGAGAGAGAGAGAGAGAGAGAGAGAGAGAGAGAGAGAGAGAGAGAGAGAGAGAGAGAGAGAGAGAGAGAGAGAGAGAGAGAGAGAGAGAGAGAGAGAGAGCGCGGTTGGAAGCTAGATAGAAAGAGACCGACAGATAGACGGAAGCTGACCTTGTACACGTTGTGTTTCTCGCTGAGTGTGTCGAACACGATGTAGATTTCGTTGAGCATGTCCACCACCTGCATCGGCGTGATATGAATGCAGATCTCATTGAATTTCACCACATCGCTGAACAGGATGGTGACGTCTGGGAACACCTGGAACACAGGACAGACGGACACGGGATGTTACACAACGCCATCTGAAGTCTGATGTAACTCTTTATGTCGTGTTTTACATTTAAATGACATTCCGCAAATACATTCGTGGGACACATATAAATCGAAATGTTGAAGAACGGGGCTGTGTAGACTACAAATCCATGCGAAGGCACCACTTCATGTTGTGTTCTGTTTTCACCTGAGGAATATCAGAATATCCATCCATTAACCTTTACTGCGCCTGTCAGTGAAACACACAGCCGCCCACACCCTCTTGTCTGCTGAATGGCTTTATTTGTGCTTTGGAGTGGAGGTTTTCCATCAGTCCCCCTATGGCCTCTGGTCTGGCTGTACCTGGCAGGTCTCCAGCGCCGTGATGCCCTTCCTCAGACGGTCGGCCACTGCTTTTGGGATCATAGCGTACAGTAAGGAGTCGCCTCTCTTCTTCTCCTCGTCCAGCTTCTTGATGGTCTCCTGCAGCTGGGCGTACTTCTGTTGCTCCTGTGGGGGGGGGACGAGCGGAGGAAACGCATTAGGGCCGCCGGGTGCCACAAACTACGTCCATGTGGAATCTAATCTGTGCTTGTTGGTGCATGTGCACACTACATGAACAGAATGATACCTGTGTATGTGAAGTTAAGGCCTCGTGTTTATAGGCAACTTTTATTTTATTTAGACCTCCTTCCATTTGTAATGACCCGTTTTCACATTGCACACACCTGCTGATAACACCGTGCTACCTGCCTTGGTTATGTGTGGTCTCTGGTGGCGCCCACAGAACTGAATAGATCGTATTTAATACATTATACAGAAAATATGAAATGCAAAATGGCTTCTTAGTGCCTTGAAAAGCCACTCGGGAAACACAGAATGAGTTTTTCCCAGCAGGGGGTGGGAACTGTCCCAGAATCTAGGCCATTTAGCTCCTGCTTTTATCAAAAGTGACTAGCAATGAATTCAAATACAGGTTCAAACTTAGCAGGGATGGGTTAGGGCAGCTTGCTGAAGGATGCCTACAGGTTAGGCTGTGGCCATAGGGGATCAAACCAAGAACCTTTTGTGGAAAAATCAAACACACTCTTAGCCATGCAGAGGAGAGGTTAACAACAGAGGAGAGCATGACGGTGGGTGGGGGTTTGTGGTGTAGCTCCACCTGATCCAGGGCCAGCTGTAGCTCGGCCGATTGCTGGGTGCCGGCCAGGATCAGCTCCCTGCTGGAGTCGTGGAGGTTCAGGTCGTTGACGTACACCCCCATCTTGATCATGTCCTCCACCGTCTCGATACTTGACGAGGAACCCCGGCCAGGAGCAAGGCATTGTAGCAGGTCCAGGAGGGGTCCGTGTTCAGAGAACAAGTAAAAGGAAAGCCGCTAGATGTGAGTTCATTTCTTCAAATGTCACATTGACACCTGTAATTCCCAGACGATGGAGGAGATGTGTGGATTCAAAGCGGTAATAGCAGGGTTTGATAGAAGAAGGCATCTACTCTGCAAACTGACTTGACAGCATAGAAATGAGTTAAAAAATACCAAATCTACACACAGCGCTGTAGAAACCACAGATTCTGTATTAGTGCTTCTTATGCCCTAGTTCTGGGATGCGATGTGTGACGAGACCCCTGACCCCTGCCCTGACCCTGACAGGGTCCATGGAGGGGAGGCAACCTTACATGGGCGTTCCCAGGAAGATGAGGGAGTCCCACTGGGGGACGTACTTCATCTGGCCCTTCAGGTGAAGGGGCTTCTTCGGGGGCTCTCGCAGGTCCTCGAAGATGGTTTCGCTGCACTTCCCTGAGGGAGGGAGGAAGGGAGCGAGCGAAAGAAAGAAAGAACCACAGGGGTGAGCTATATCAGTCCTGAACAATCCATGACCTGAGGATTCAACTTCAGAATTCTGACTTCATCCTCTTCAGTATTCTGTAGGATGAGCCAATGAGATTTCTTTCCCCACAAAGAGAGTTATTTCCAATCAGAGCACTATGTGGCGTGTTGAGAGATGACCCGGGACTTCTGAGCGAATGACAGCTCTTTGTCACTTTCACTCGTCGTGTACTTTCTGTACAAACAAAGTTTTTGTCGCACAACAGCGCGGGAAAAGAAGGACGTGTGAAGACTTGATAGTACACCACCTGAATGCTAACAGTATTTCGTCTAAGCCCAAAGCCCAAATCCCCCAAAACACCTCAAATCCCCGCCCCCCCCCCCCGCCCCCCACACACAGTACCTGTCTATATGGCAAAGACAGAGCAGAAGTTTGAGTGAGCAATAAATGGATGCTGACCAGTGACTGTCTGGAAAGCCAGCAGTTCGATGTCCTCTCCCCCGGAGTTGGCAGAGCTGTTGTACTGGGTCAGGGCACTGCTGTACTCCTGGTCGCTCCCCTTCATCTCCTCCACTGACATGGTGTCTGGTAGAGGGGAGGAGGAACACACCCACATGATGGGGAGGGCGGGGGTGTGTGGACGCATGGATGGATGGATGGATGGATGGATGGATGGATGGATGGATGGATGGATGGATGGATGGATGGATGGATGGATGGATGGATGGATGGATGGATGGATGGATGGGTGGTGGATGGATGGATGGGTGGTGGATGGATGGATGGATGGATGGATGAATGGATGGATGGATGGATGGATGGATGGATGGATGGATGGATGGATGGATGGATGGATGGATGGATGGATGGATGGATGGATGAGAGGTGGACGGACAGATGGATGGAGAGATGGTTGGATGGAAGGAAGGGTAGATGGATGGTGTTCAATCAGGAAGTAAATCTTTCTTGGGTTGCATTTCAGACTCAAATAACCTAGGGATGACAGTTGGGGGAATAACTGGAACTATAACAGTAAACCCCTAAACAGGGTGCTCTTTTATCATTGTTAATAGTGACTTGTTAATATAGACTCTTAAGAACAAATTTAAGGCGTAATGTTTTGGTTTCATAGTCACCTCGCTCCTCCTCCCTCTTGGCCTTTTCATTCTCCTCCTTCTCCTCTGGCTCCTCCTTGCTGAGCTTAGGGATGTTGACCTTCTGCTTGCTCTCCACCACTGCCTTGGACATGAGCTCAAACACGTTGTTCAGATGGAAGTAGATCTGGGGGGGGCAGACCACCGTGGTCCTCAGATGATGATCAAACACCACCAGCAGCCATGTTTGTGAGTCTTATGTGGAAACAATAGCATGTGTTCCTTTTGCGGCCTTGAGGTAGATGTGGTAATTCTATGGTTAGGACCTCAGTGGCTAGTTCATCTTGTATTTTGTATGTATTTTGTGTAGTCCTGGTTGACAATTTTCTTAAATTTAACAGCTACTGCATGTTAATGAGTTTTTGTTGTATACAGGTCATTCAAGTCCTGCCCTTAATGTGCAAAATATGGATTGTTTCTGCTGCCGGTGGCAAAATTCGCAAAAAATGGCGATGCTACTTAGAATACAAATCTACACCCATAATTACAATGTGTATACTAATGAGAAGATAAGTAAGTATTAAGTAAGATTAAGATTAGATTACAGGAAACTAGGTATTTATGTGTCTATAGGTAAGCATGCAGACATGGTATTAGGGCTAGTCTAACAACCCTTATCCTGCCATAGTCAGTCAGTCAATATGGTCAGTCAGTCAGCCCTCAGCCAGCTAGTATCTCATTCTGCCTGTCAGTGAGCAAGCCAGTTAGTAAGCCAGTCAGTAAGATCAGGTGAGTGCAAAGACCAGCCATCAGTCGGAGAGATCCCAGCCCCCCCCCAACCAGGACTCACATTGTCCCAGCTGAACTCCAGCATGGGCCGGACCAGTGTGAACTCCTCGTTGACCTTCTTGCCCTGGAGGTCAGAGAAGACCTCCTTGAGGCCGTCTCCGATGCGGTATATTGTCATGTCGCGGCGGAAGATGACACTGAATGGGAACATGTCGAAGAAGATGCCGCGCTTCATTGGCAGCTTCTCGTAGCCCGGCGCCGTCTTCTGCTGGGGCATGCGGTGCTTGAAGGCCGCGTTGTCGAAGTTCATCTTGTACACCTGAATGGAAACCAAAGAACACAGGCTGCTATGGTTCTCTTTGTTTGGGTTCATGCTCATGTTTTTAGACCTGGCCCCTTTGTCTGATTCTCTCTTTACTGAAAGTGTTCATAAAAAATGTTTTTATATTACAACAAGACACTATTCATAAAATATTTATTATATATTATGCATATTTTTTCTTCTTCAAAGTCACTATGTGAGTTGTTTGTTTGTTAGCGGGCTTTATATATAGCTGTGATATTTTCCAATATCAAAGCAATACGCTTTCACTTTTTTTCTCATTTTATATTCATCCTTCAGAGACAATGACAATTTTGTTGTTGCATTTTTGTTGTTGACATTATTCGCGTTGACATTTTTCTTGTAGACTAAAATAAAGTGTGTTGTTGTTTGGAAGGACATAATTGTATTATTTTTGAAGAGCATTTGAAGAGACCTATTAATCAAACCAACAAGATACCTATGAATCAAACCAACAACTCTTTCTGTGTACGGTCTCTATGGCGACTAAGGCTGGCATCTGGTCACGGGCGGCCGGGGGTCGGCCAGAGGGCAAATACATTGCTGCTGAGAGTGCTGGCGATGACAGCCGACAACATGGCGGCGGTCTTACAGCAGAACGCCCGGTCTGTGGATTATACTTCCATCTCCAGCTCACTCAGCTGCGCACTGAGTCCCTGACCCACAGCCCCATCCTAATAAACACTTATCTCTGTGCAATAAACACTTGGCGCTCTGAGTGTAAACAAAAACTCTGCCGGGGAGGCGGTCTGGATATTACAGCCTTGATGGAGACGTAAACTGGGTCAAGGGGACGGGCGTCAGCTGAGAGCCCGGCTGGGAGCCGCCTCAAACTCTTGACCCACACGCTTCATACGCACGTACCACGTATGTCATCTTCTCCGTCTCCTCCTTGGAAAGGATCTCCACCTCGATGTCAGTGTTGTAGAACTGCCGGCCCACCTGAGAGAGCTGGCCTGTGGGGGTGCGGGGGGTGCGGGGGGGGGGACATCAGTAATTAACTGGTGAAGGATAGCATAGGGTTCTCTCGTGAAGGATTATGGGTGATGTGGTAGTTAATGGGTGGCTTTGGAAGTAAAGCCAGGGTTGTGAGTGCTGCGTCGTATCATATAACCTTGGACGTCCAATCCCAAACAAATCCACAGGGCTGACCTAGTTGCCAATCGCCGTTCTCATGTTGAGATAATTACTTGTCGTGTTGGATTAATCCGGGTTGATGCAGTGGTGATAACTGCATTCTGTGTCAAGGGCCTATTTCCAAAATATTTGCTTGCTTTAGGGGGTGAGAGCATGCCAAATGTGGTGTCCAATATTTATCAGAACACTTTGTGTTCATATGCTGAATCCGACAACATGGTGTTCTGTATCATTCTAGAAAAATGACAGACTGTGAAATACCTAATTTCCCTTTATATCAAAAATATTACCATTCCACATAAATATGTATCAGCTCCTCTAGCCAGTTTATTGCTATGTGACTTTCACATCGTGATAGTAATGCAAGGTCAAACCATAATGATAGAAAGTATTCCATGCTCATAATGTACTATCAGGATGTCGTTTATTATGAGTCAAGGCTTGTGCCAAACTTTTAGTGATACAACGATTGTTAACTCATTTATAGATAAACATAATGTCGATGTCGTTGTATCCTGTGATTTATTGTGTTGGTTAAACCATAAAGGCTTGTTTGATTTTCCCATTAGGCATGAGGCCTTTGTTTACGATGTTTGGTTCACCAAACAAAACCCAGGGTAAACGCTTACAGAACCGAATGGAAATGCAACAAACTATAAACCTCACCCCTGAATTGGACATATTCTGACGAACTATAGGTTTGAATGGTCCCTCATATAAACTGAAACATCTTGAACCTTCTACCTATACTGAACCATGTCTAGGGCCATAACCATCATTAACCTACCCAAACAACCTTAACCTTTTGAACAGTGGCATATATCTCAACACTTCCGTCCGCACTCTAAAATCGAACCCAAACCTTGTCAAACTAAGTTATCATGGGAGAGAGCCGCCCTAGTGTCCAGTCGTATGAGGTCCACTAGCTCACACCAGCAGCTCCTCGCCGGTAGCCCGCCGTGTGCGGTTACCTTTGACGAACTGAGTGAAGCCCTTGCGGGTGCTGCGATAGTGGAGTGTGAGACTGGTCTCACACTCCTCCTCCACGCAGAAGCTGGGCGGCTGCACCTTGGGGAAGGAGAAGCGGAAGTACTCGTGGAGGTTGTCCAGCTCATTGATGAAGTCGCGCACGTTGCGTCCCAGCACCTGCAACAGATCCATCATGGCCGCCTGATTACAGTGTTCGAGGCGTGGCGCGGGAGAAAAACCCTCACCGTGGTCCGTAAAGCATGGTAATGGTTACAATGCAATATATATATCTCCTCCGTGGGGAGAGCAGTGACATGGTGTACACACAGAGAGAGAGAGAGAGAGAGAGAGAGAGAGAGAGAGAGAGAGAGAGAGAGAGAGAGAGAGAGAGAGAGAGAGAGAGAGAGAGAGAGAGAGAGAGAGAGAGAGAATAGATTTAATTAAATAACACAAATTAAATCGTACCTCAAAACTGAGGTCTCGGTGATAAACTACTTTGTGTGAAGGTTCATTGTATTTGGTAGCATGGTGGAGATAGGCTTGGTGGTGGTGTGTAACTTTTTTTTTGGGGGGGGGGGGGGGGGGGGTCACCTTTAGAATCCTCTCGTAGCCATAGTTACCGATCCTTTTGACCATGTAGACCCCGAAGGCGTACATGAGCTCATCATGGGTCTTCCCCAGCACCTCTCCAGCTGCCTTGGCCAACCGCAATATCAGATTGTCGCTTGAGAGAGAGAAATATTCACACTCAACTGTCAACCCCGAAGGTTCATGAATGAGGCCAAGATAGAACGTAATAAGCAACCTGAATTGATTTTTTATGATTCGTCAGATTATTGTATTTAATGGAGGGTCCAACTAAAAGGGAAATATTAGGAAATCTTCTAGCCCGCTGATTTCTAATGGCCGGTTCAGACTACACGATTCTCAGACATTCCTCCACGATTTAACATGTCACATCGTCTCGTCGTAAGACTGGCCACACTACAAGATTCGAGGGTGCGATGCTCTCTACTTTGTATCATTCACGTTTGCAAGGTATTTTGAAAATCTAAGATTTAGAACTAACATAAATGCTTTTTACATTTTTGTCATAAAGGTTCCAGTAGTTTTTATATCTGCTCAATGCGGCAATTCAATTCCTCATAGTAGTTGCGTTGCGCGTGACATGAACTATACAAAGTAGACGCAGCAACAACGTAGCCTAGCAACAAAGCGTCAACAATGGATCCTGAGTACCTAGCACTAGGCATTATGCTGGCGGTCCTCTGCACAGAGACGGAATGGAAGAAAAAGAAGAAAAGATTGTGGACTCGTTCTTGGGTTGAAAATGCAGGGACGTTGCTGCCACATTTCCACCAAAGTTGTCTCCATT
>NC_082392.1:12545848-12593348 GCF_031168955.1 Gadus macrocephalus
TCTCTCTCTCTCTCTCTCTCTCTCTCTCTCTCTCTCTCTCTCTCTCTCTCTCTCTCTCTCTCTCTCTCTCTCTCTCTTTATCTCTCTCTCTCTCTGTTGTTTTGGGTACCAGCTGGCTTCAGAGGGTAAACATCTGCATCAGTAAGAATCATGTCTGTCATTCGGCCCGCCCCCCCCCCCCCCCCCCCCCAGCCTGCAACACATGTGATGCCTTTTATATCCCTCTTCATCCCTTCATCCATCCATCCCGCCTGTTCTTCATCTCTCCCTCCGTCTCCCTCTCCCCCCCCTCCTTCACCCCTCCATATTGATGGTTGGAGCCAGGACCGGTGATGGTGTTGGGAGGTTGGGTGGCAGCTAGTCCTTTAATCCAAGTTCAGGGAGGATCAGTACTCAGGTGGTGTAGATAAGTGATGCACTTAGGAACAATTTTGGGACACGGCTAACAGTCGGGTTGTTGGTTTATCTTGAGTGACGTTGGGCTTTTACGTTGAAAGAAAATGCTGTGTTTTTTTTACTTTTCTGCATGAATAGTGCATTTACCTCGTAGAGCACTCGGTCTCTGTATGATGCATTGTATAAATGGCGTTTTTGTTGTTTTTTTACGGTCGATTTTGTCATAAGTAGAAACTATTTTCCATTGCATTGCCAATTTGCATATTTAATTGCAAATTGCATAGTGCATAACCATTTGCATAAAGATGCCAAATATCATCCAAATTAGTCACATTATGTAATTCCATTTGAATGAAATTGCCACAAGTAACATAATGTTAACTTGCCTATTTAGCATCATTATGGATCTAATCCCAGTCCAATCATCAAAGTGATCAGTAGTGATCAGACAGGATGCTCTCAGAAGTGGATCAGACCTATTTCTTTTTACATCATTTGCTTTTCTGTACTTTCCCCGCTTCGAAACTACACTGGCATCCTCAGGGGATCCTTAATAGAAATCAAATGGTTCTGCGATGACAATGATTATTCCCAAGAGGCCCCTCAGTCTTCTGTCAAAGTGCCTCAGCCTCCCCCAGCAGACAGACAGAGGCCCGGAACAAGGACTGTCTGCAGTCTATTGACTGCAGCTAAAGCCAGGAAACTAGACAACAACTATCCTGTCAAGCGAACCGCTAATTTACCGCACACACGTCCTCCCTTCTCCCGCTGTCTTTAGTTTTTTTGTCTTTCTCCCCCCTGCCCCTCTCTCTATGTCCATCTATGTGGGTGTGTCTCCCTCGATCTGTATCTCTCTCGCTCTCTAGTTGCACAGTCACTGACCATCCAGGCCATGGCCCTCCCCTCTTTCTCTTACTCTCTCTCTCTCTCTCTCTCTCTCTCCTCTCTCTCTCTCTCTCTCTCTCTCTCTCTCTCTCCTCTCTCTCTCTCTCTCTCCCCCTATCTCTCTGGCTACCCGCTTGTCTCCATTTCTCTCATCACTCATACCCTCATTACCTTATCATGATGATCTCCACCTGTTATCTCTTATAGCCATTATCTCTCCCTCTCCTCACCACCTTCTCCTCCACCACCTCCTCCTCCACCACCTCCTCCTCCATCGTCCCCTGCCATCCAACCATCACGGCAGCCGGTCAGCCAGGACCCTCCTCTACCCTTCGCCTCCCTGGCGTCTCACATCCGAATCAACCAATCCTCTGGAAGGAGGACAGGGACAGGCCCCTCCACCTCCTCCTCCACAGCCATCCACCCCCCATCGCGCTCCTCCAGGAGGCTGCCCTGGTGAGATAACCCACCACCTGGATGGGGTTGAAGGAGGGCTTCCAGCAGGGCTGGAAGTTGCTGGTGTGCGGGAAAGAGCCAGGGCGGAGGAAGGTGGCGGGGTTGGCAGAGAGAGGTCGCTAAGGTAGCTCGCTCCTCCACCCTCCCTGCCATCTGCCCCAGATGTCCGCCGCGCGCCAACGGCGGCAGCTATACGTGCCATTGCCTCCTCCTCCTCCTCCTCCTCCTCCTCCTCCTCCTCCTCCTCCTCCTCCTCCCCCGCATTCTCTTCCTCGCGGTCGGAAGCCAGCCTGACACAACCATCTGCGCCTGGGCCTGGCAGCCTGAGCTCCCTGACGAGGTGTCACAGAGGTCCCTGGGCCGGGTAGGTGGTCCTTATGAAAACGACTGAGGCTCAGCAGTTTGTAGTTCCTCGGCTCTTTAACCCCCCCGAGAGCTGTGAAGAAGGAGGCGGAGTTTAAAAAAAGAAGGTTGTTTGTTGTGGCGGTGCACAGCTGGTTACACTGCGGTTATGTCGAGCTGGCCTTCTCTGAGCTGGCTGTTTGTAGCTCTGGATCTGTTGGTGCTGTCTGACTGGGGGGGGGGGGGGGGGTTCAACATCACCTGTATTCTGCAGCTTTTTTCCCTTTTTGTCTGTATGTAATCTGATAAGATTTTTTTTTCTGTGGAGCCTGAAGATAGACTTATTACATTCCAGCCCTGGGGAATATAGATCTATGTTGAGGTATGTGTTTTTTTTATACTCCTCATTTCATTTTTCTATCTCTGGAGAGATTGAAGTGTGGTTACACAATCTAGGCCTCAAAAATAGCGAGACACAGTCATTTTTTTTCCTTGGTAGAAAAAACATAACAAGGTTTGAGGAACAGGTGTGCCATGTGTGGCACATTGTTATTTGAGAAGCGTCTCTGGGAGAAAAGATTACCTTGATCTTTGATTACACAAACTATCCATCCTAATCAGCTAATAGACCTCCTGTTGTTCCGTTCTCATCCCTCCGCGCCTCTGCATGCCAAACCAATTCATCCCATTTTAAATTGCAGTTTAAACATCAGATAGTCAGGCTGATTTAATGTTACGTGTGAATGTCATCAGAAGAGATGACTAATAATTAATTTTAGGAGACGCTCCCTACAAAAATGATATCAAAAAAGGCATTTTTAACAGCGGGGACGTTTACATGACTAATGGATGCTATGGTACACTCCCCCACCCTGATGTGTGATTGTAACCAACTAATCCACCATAATGCAGAGATCAGAACGGTGTTGAAACAGAGACATCAAACCAAGGAGGGCTGCTTCACTGTGGAACAAGTTTCCTTTCCTTCATTTGTTTTTGTCAGTTGCCCTCTTTGTACAAATCAAGGCCCCCAAGTGGCTTCACAAGCTTTTACACAGGGAGTGGAAGTACTATTCCACTGTCAGTATTCAGAATAGCAGTCAAAGGCTAACTTATAAACTCCCCCATCTACTTTTTTTGCTACAGCACTTAAATGTTGAATTTAGCACATATTTTTTACTCTACTGCTGTGCGATAACCCCTACGTTGCACTCGAATAGCACTACTACTAAATAAAGAACGAAACCCTCACCTTGTGTTCACATTCAAAGAGCGCCTCTGAGCTCTGGCCAGTACAACTTTCCTGCTTGTTTGAAAACCTCACATTTTGGAAGGCCTCCTTGCTCCAGTATTGATCGCTTTGTGCTTTGATTGTCTTCAGCCGCACCTGTACGTTGTTTTTGGGAGAAAAAAATAACATTTATCTGCTAAATGTTATGTTATGTTTCATTCTGGTGGAATCAAATAAAGGCCTGAAGAAACTGCACTCAAAACTGCCAAAACCGCTGCTGGAAACCAACAGATTGGTCTTTGTCTTCACACACAGATCTGGCAGCCCTGGCAGCAATGGATCCAAAGGAGGATGAGATGCAGTGATTATAGGGCTTTTAGATGGTTACCACAGTAAATGGAAAAGTTATGTGGTGAGGTAAATTGGTTATAAGCACTTTATAAGTTAGCCATATTCTGATTAAATACTGGCAGGGTGCGGTGAATCAAACGTTTGTATCTCACACTGTCTTTATGGCCCGGCCCGACACTAGCGCAGTCAGCGCTTTCCTTTTTTGTGCCGTTAAAATGTCCATCTCCAAAAGTTATTAGGTCACTTTTCAGCCTTTAAAGGCAAACAGAGGTGTTTTGTCGAGGGAGGAGAGGACTAATGTTGTTTACAACGCTGCTTCATGTTTTATACAAATGTTCTCTTAGAGTGCAATGCAGGCTAATGCAGAATGCCTGCTGTATTATTATTATTATTATTATTTGTTATAGAAAACCTTATTTAGAAAAAAAACACATCAGAAACTTAATGATTACCAACATGATTTATCCCAACTGGAAAGAGTGCTGGAAAAATCATGAAATTACACATTTCACTTCATAACCTTGGTGATGTATGAGGGAGTGATGTTTTAATACATGTGTGACTGCACTGACAGTAACAAGAACCCCCCAGCTTGTAAAGGCTTGCCGACCCTTCTTAAGTGTGAGGACTCATAAGAGTCATTAGCTGGGTGTTCCTGGGTGACAGCACTCAAGCCAGGCTGCTCTGGCTGTTTCCAACGCTTTCTGGCACCTATTAAGAGAGGTGGTTGTCATGTTCCATAAGCAATGATTCAGAAAAAATAATAAAAAACCATGAGGGCTTTTATACTCATAAAGCTGTCTCAGAGCGCCATATCCTTGGCATTAGGATTGTCTCTGTTTCTTTTTTTTACAATGATTGATTTTTTTTGTCCCCCTGGAAGATGACACAGAATACTTTAATGTTTTTTATGGGTTGTTAAGTTATCCAAAATCACATGACGCATTATTTACCCCACACTGCAAAATACCACAATGATCTCTCTCTCTCTCTCTCTCTCTCTCTCTCGCTCTCTCTCTCTCTCTCTCGCTCTCTCTCTCTCTCTCTCTCTCTCTCTCACTCACTCACTCACTCACTCACTCACTCACTCGCTCACGCTCACGCTCACGCTCACGCACATACACAGACACTCATCTCTATTCACTATTCTACACGGCCATCTTCTCCCACCTCGAGCTGTGTATGTAACTTTCTTCCAACAACTTCCTTTTCTTGCCAATCCTTCCCTTAGCCCTCAATCTCTTTGTCTTTATTTCCCTGTTTCTCTCTCTCCCTCTCTGAATTTTTTTTTACCAGTTTCTCTCTGTCTCCTTTGCTCTCTCTCCCTCTCTGTATATTAACCAGTTTCTCTCTCTCTCTCTGTGTATCTTCTCCTGTCTCTCTCTCAGCCCCCACTGTCTTGGATGCCTCTTTCACCGTCTCTCTCAACCACCCTCCGTCTAATCATCTCCATTCTGCCTTCTTGCTGGAGTGACCTGAGCGTTTCTCAGTATTTAGACTTGTAACGCTATTGATCTGCGTGTAAACAGGACATGGCTGCTCTTCTCCCTCGATGCAATTTCAGCTTAACTCATCCATCAATACTGCCATGCACGCCGGCCACGCACGCTGCCGGGAAACACACACATTGATATTCGGCCTAGGCTAAAAGGACACCCAGACAAACCTATCAAACACACACACACACACACACACACACACACACACACACACACACACACACACACACACACACACACACACACACACACACACACACACACACACACACACACACACACACACACACACACACACACAAGCAGGTATGCATGCAGTAAATCACAAAGTGTAAGTATTTACACACACACACACACACGCACATATACATAAACACACACACACATTCACATAAGCCTGAACACATGCGGCATCTGTATGCATGCCATGCACTAACTCACGAAGACATGTGTGTTCACACACACAAACACACGGACACTCTTAAACACCCACACGCGCATGCCCGCACACACACACACACACACACACACACACACACACACACACACACACACACACACCAACCCCTGAAAATAGCCTCTTAAATAACCTGTCCTCTGTGGCCCCCTGTGGAGGAGTCAGCCTGTGTGTTCACCAAACACTCTCCTCCTTTCATTACCTCCTGGCTCTAGGTCAGGACCCTCCTCCAACCCCTCTGCTGTGTTTTCACTTGTTCCCTCCCACCTCACTGGCTGTGGTATAGGCTGTCCTCATCCTACTATAGAGCCGTCGCCATTTTACCTCCATGGGGGATTACCCGTCGATGCTCATGGACAGACATACGATTTTATATCCTTTTAGCTGAATTGCTGGATTACAGTCATTATTCACTCGCTAATACCATGGCGCAACGGCGCATGCATTTGTGCTTTCATGCAGAACTATATGGGGCATTAAATATCTCCCATTATGTATATCCCCCATATTCCCCATTACATCGCCTCCCCAACTCCACGCCAATCGCCACTCCCCGCCTCCACCCACTCTCTCCACACAATCGCTACCTCCACACATGGCCCACATTCTTCCAACTATTTGGATCCTCCTTCCGTCTTTGATCATTTGAGCCAAGATGAGACTCGCAGGTTTTACGCTGGTATCGATATGCATGTGTGTAAAGATATCAGTATAGCGAATGCAGATAGTGTGTAAAGGTACCAGGAGAGCCCTGGTACCCAATAGACAGTGTGTAAAGGTACCAGGAGAGCCCTGCTCCCCAGTATGCAGTGTGTAAAGATACTAGTATAGTTCTGGTTCCCAACATTCAGTTTGTAAAAATACAGCAGAGTTATGTCTTGGACCATGAGGGCTGCTGTTGGTTTCGTAATGGGGGCCGCAGCGACACTCCTGGGAGGAGAAGGCAACTCGCTGACCACCATCTATTATGAATCACCTAATCAAAGTGGGGGTCATTGCTGTTTGTCTTTTCTATGGGACCCCCCACCAGTTGGTGGGAGGCGGTTGACGGCTTTACAGTGCTATTTTCTGAGGTGTGGGTGCAGGAAACGGCCATTCCCATTACATTAGATTGAGTTGTTATTTGTTGTGGTTGTTGTTGTTGAGGTTTTTTTTGGCAAAGTACTGTTGCTCTGTACCATGAAGCACTCCATTTGAGGAAATAAAAGAAAACACAATAACAACGGTGGGTAAAGTTTCACCGTGTAGGGGAGTGTGACCAGAGACAAGAGAGGTAGTTCCTACAACATCAAATTCTGAGTGCAATGTAATTGGATTGACACTGTTGTACCACAACCATGAGGAGAATAAGCACGTAGAGAGACTTTGGAGATAAATGGATGGATGAATAGATGGGTGACATGATTAATAGAAACAATCACAGATGGATAGATGCACAGATGGATGAGTAAAAGGATGAAATAATTAATTAATAGATGGCAGGATATTTTAATTGCTAAATCCCCAGATGTGAACCGATCAATTGATGGAAAGGATGGAGGGATTCCATAATTTATGGATGGAAGGAAGACAGGATGGATGGATTAACAGGGATAGATGGCTGCTGAGATACAAGGGAATGGATGGGTGGATGAATTGATACATTCACAGATGGATGCATGGATTGAGATTGTTGCATTATTTCAACACCAAAGCAACTCCGGTGCCGATCTGGGCTGCGAGAGCATCGTTCAGTCCAAGGAGTTGCAGGCCTGAATTTACATTCCCTGTTGAATACTAAACAACCCACCGAGAATACATTAATAATGTATCCCTGAAACATAATAACCTAATGACGGATGACTGATTGATGATGTCTATTAAGTTATCATCTTGTCTCTAAATTATTATCTGTTTACTACCAACCGGCGTCACCAAATTACCGCTCACCACAGCGGTTCATCAAGGCAAGCGAAGGCTTTACTATTGTGAAGAATTAGCCTTTTCACCCTGCCCAAGAAAATCCATGTGATTTACAGGACTGTATTCTATTATTTACAAAGAACCAACCATTATTCACCGGTAAATGTCATGGGAGTGTAACTGATTATATTTATCTATTTGAAACAACAACAGAAGAAATCCAAAACTATGTAAGCGGTCTCCATCAACCCAAGGGCAAGGCATAGAGCCGTGCAAACAAGTTCTCTCTATGATAACGTTTCACCAGGTCAATTCCTAAAGCTCAAAGACACTTTGAGAGATTGGCAAACGGCTCGTTTACAGTGACTTGCCTGAGGAAAGGTTGATTCTGCACTCTGATCTTTTATTACAATGTTAAGCATTCCTGCCCCCATCCGGGAATATACATCCAACGAAAATGCCTGGAAAATGATTGTTCTTCCGATTATTACTTTCAGGTTTTTTTTTCTCCAATATTCTGCCGTTAGGCTTATTTATGGACGTTTTCTTCCCCGTTTAATATGAGTTTTGGTTCCTTGAAAGACAAGTCATAAGCTGCAGCTACAGGTATAATACCGCTCCCTCTGGTGCATAGATAGCACACTCTGGTCATAACCTTTATGCTTCCTCCGGTGGCGGTGCCTGATCGATGCGTTAATAGCACGCGGCGAAAAACATAAGGGCAGGAAGTCACAGTCCACCTGCCTCTGACCTTTCTCATGAAGAGAAAAGACATGATACAAGAGTTCCTCCATCTTGTGGCCCTTCCACAACACAACACGCATCCACATCAGACCCAGCAGAGGCGGGAAACCGGAGAGGAGCACCACACCTCAAATGGACAAGACTACAAAGCAGAAAGAATGCAAGGTGTCCTAGAGCAGACGCTTTGTTAAACCGACGTGTTGGCTGGGAGAAGGGGAAGGGTACGTACGGGGCTGTCCGATGCCATTAATATTTGATTGATACCACTGGAGTTGACCTTTAAGATATCCCGCTACTGAGTATTCTCAACCTTTTCTTCCTCCCTGGGTTCTCCTCAGGAACTCCGCCTCCATTTTTCAGATGAGGTCCGCCACACATGATACACTTCCATATGTAAAGGTCTGATCTATACGTTTCAATTAAACCGGGGACACAAGGGGACACTTCGACGGAGGCATTGAAGCCTCGCGCAAGGGGAAAACATGATCTTAAACCTTCAGGAACATATATACTGCAGGTTTCTGACAACAAGGCATTCCTACGGCTAGCACTGTGTTTTGTGACAGTGTTTAAAACCCCAAAAAGTATTTTGGTCAAATACACAAGCCAAGTAAGAAAAAGGCAGAGCACTCAAAAGGAGCACAAATCCATAATTGCATTAAAGCGCAGCAGTGAAACAACCACATCAATTGGCTTTATTCATGTGGATATATATTCTATCAATAACAGTGTTATTTCTTTATGACATTATTATAATTCTGTCATGAAGTCAGCCAACAGTGTCTGGCAGCTAAATGTCATTTTTGTCTGCATATTGGGTAAGTGGTTAACGGTTCAGGAGGAATTCAGTCTCTCCGCAGACCTTTCCGCATGCTCTGTGGGGACACGGAGGCAACCAAGTATTCCACTGTTTGATTAGTCCATCCTGCCCCGGGCCAGGTGACCAATTTACCAAAGCACAGAGTCACCAGCTAACTGTGGTTACCCTTAATCAACCCACAACCTCCAAGAGGCCTCTGATGAGTAAAGTTTTGCGAAGAGATTGCTTTTCTCAAGGGGAGGTTGGAGCAGTGAGGCCCCTATCTGTTCAATGGATTTTAATGTCACATTGTAGGTGAGAATGCTTTCACCTTTAATGTATCATGATGGTTAAAAATACAGTTCACCAATATTCTAAGGCTTTAAAAAACGTTATTTAAAGAGTACCAGGACCATTTTCTTCTTTTTGGGAAATATGTGAGACCAAGCCATCAATATGAGGGTCAGCCACGTTGCAGGGTCTGACGATAGTATGTGGCTCAAGGGCACAGCAGGAGTATTAAAGGGTCTTTCTTATATTTTGTGTGGATTTTTCTTCTGCATCAATCTTCATATGAATGGTTGGTGGTACCAATGGTGTAGACTAGTGTATAATAACTTGTTCAGATTATATTGTACAGTGATCACAGTGTTTACTTTAAATTCATCTCACAGCTCACATGAAGGCCTGTTGGGAGAAGCTCACATAAACAAGCAGAACTATTGCACTCTTGTGCACAGTTTGAACCCAGGACCTTCTTGCTGTTAGCCACCAACTGAGCAATAAATCAATAAAAGCAGTAGAAAAACAGCAGTAGACGTGCTTGTTATTTGTTGCTCTACAGTTCATGGTGAACAGTTATTTATTTATTTATTGCCATAATCAGTATAAGACCATTATCTAACCTATCTATATGATTGGGTCAAAGACTGTTGCAAGAGATAACATGATGGCAATGATGCTTTGTATATTAAGAACATTTAAATGTTTTCCTTTGTTTCTTTGAAACTATTCTTTATGTAACTGACCTGATGACCTCAGAGAATGAATCATAAACTTCTTTGATATCATTCCAGCAGTAACTATTTAATAAATAATAGGCCCACTACATACTCAATATTATTTCCCTATTTATATGTATATATTTATTTTTTGCTTATATATTGCCATTAAACAATCCTCTTCAAACAGCAACGGCTGCAGCTTGTGACCAGCCAACTCGATCATTTGTACAGTTGAAATTGGATTCTCTTGTCCTGTTAAAAGAGGAGGACAATAGGTGTCCCTCTCGGTAAACGACATGAGATTTAGCAGAATGGGTAGAACATAGCTCCGGGAGCCTCCTGGATAATGGTTTCATTTTTTGATGCTCTGTGCCGTGTCCCAGCGTTTCTCTGAGCGATTGTGGTGTCTGTCCAATTGATCTAGGCCATTTGATCAGGGAGGAGCGGTGACATACTGTTAACCTTACACAGTGTGGGAGCATTAGAATCCATTGAGGCCTGCTCTTTCAGCCCTTCTGCACAATGTAATCCAGGCGGGTCCCCCGCGCGGACCGCACACATCCGCCAGGGGTGGCCAGCCCTCTTGTTCCAAATAAAAATCACCCATTTTGAGGCGGACTTGTTTATTGTTCAAATCGAGGCAGACTTGGTATTTTCCTTGAAATGGCTAAATTGATTCTATTTTTAAATTGCTCATTGATTAGGCTAGTTCAAGAACAAGGCTTTATTTTTCTCCTCGACATTTCTCTTTACCGCCTGGATGTTTGCTCTAGCGAGGTTTGTACGCTTGCAGCGGTTTATTGGTTGGCGGGGTGAGGGTCATGCTGTTTCAAATGTTTACTGTCATGATGAGAAATGTGCTTTCAGACGAACGTCAAGTTCAGGGCGTGCCCGAGGAAATATAGCCGAGTGGGCACTAATGGATTTTGTAATTGGAAGTTGCATTGGTGGGATTATATCATTTGTAGGTGTGTTTCAAAAAGACCCCAAGTTTAATAGAAAGTGCCTCTGGGTAGAATTGGCCACTGCCTAACTCGGGACAGATTCTAATGGATTTCTTAAATCGACAGCTGCCCTATGGAGAAGACTGTTATTTCATGTTGGTTACGCTTAAGTTTAATAACTTTTCACTTTGCAACCTTTCCAAATCTAGGCTTATTTTTTTTTCCTCTTTCTTTTTCACCAAATTGATTTTACAACTGTAGTTGATTTTTTTATTTCCTTTGGGGCAGATTTTAAATGACATTTTAAGGTTAAAATAACTAATGAGGAACTTCTGGCTGAAGTGAGTCATCAAACTTCATGTATAGGAGGTATAAAAAGTAATAGCTTCACTCAACCATTGACTTGCAAGTGCAACTCAAGTCAATGTGGGAGCTAATTTAGCTAAATGTGCTATGGTTGGACAAAAGTGGATAAGCCTAAGCTGACAGGAAACGGTAAAAATAGGAAGGTGAGGTTAGCATGAATCCTATCAACACTGCTCATAAAGGGTTATGTTTAAATGTGTAACCTCCAAAACATCAAACGGGAGATTCAACCGCTCTAAATACATATTTTAGAAGCAGGTAACTAGACTAGACATAGAGCTCTATATTTTTCCACCCTCAGTGCTTGAAACATAATAATAACATTTCACTCCCCTGCTGGTAATTATCTTATGCGACACATGTACTTCTCCGGCTAATCTGTTGTTTAGTAAAAGCCATTATTGCTGAGCGAGTAGGCTAATGCAAACATAAAACAATGTAGACGGAAAATTGTACCTGGCAATGTTTTCAAGCCCTAGGCAGGACATTAAATGCCATTTGTTATTCAGTTCACACTACATGGGGGCTGCTAAAATGCTATTTCATATCGGCAGGGAATAAAGGAGAATATTAAAAAATAGGCTCCCTAATGGAATGACGCGTTTGAGTTTGAATCTTGTTTTTTGTTGACTTGTTTGCGGAGACGCTGGCAATCAGTTTACCTCCTCTGAACACGCTGGTCTGTCTGGCCATACTGATAGCAGTCTCTTGAGTGTAATTTAATTTGACCCAATGCTAATAATGTCCTGATTCTTGTTTAGCGGAGCGCCGCAGATGTCCCCGGCCTAATGGAGAGTGACAGCTGAGCAGCGGTAGCTATCTAGATATGTTGTTTACCTGTAGAATGTCATCGGGTGAGGTGGGGGAAAACATTCATGTCGTGTTGTTTATTCTGAATTATTGTGTACGCATTCATTGAGACATGCCTTTTTGTGTGTGCCGACCTAACTGCCCTTATTTGGGCGTGACCATTACAGGTACCTTTCCCCTCTGCTGTGGCCCCGTCTCTCTTGGCAGAGCATTTTTTAAATTCAGCTGACATTTCAACACAACAAAACAAATCACTTTCCTGACAACCAGACCCCTCCATCCATCCATACACCCATCCATTCATCCACTCCAATCTAACACGCACACACGCACACGGACACGCACATGCGAGCATGCACGCACACGTACGCAAGCCGCACACAAGATACGTCATTTACACCTACAGGCATATTAAAGTATCCAATTAGGCTAACCTGGTTGTCCTTGGATGGGGGAGGAGTTCAGCAGAATATTATACAGCAACACAGTCAGAATACCTAAAGACCAGAGCCGGTTTAATCTCACTCAGTGAATGAACCCGACCCACTCCCCAACACGCCACATCGCCAGCAGTGAGATATGATGGAAGTTTTAATATCTTTAGTTTATTGCATTTTGTTGTTTTGTGTGATAAACTGTATTTTAATTCTTTTTCTTGTTCCGTTGATAAATGCCCCCCGGACCTTGTTTGTTTATGAAATACAAGAGAACAATTTTGCCGCACAATTACCTGCCTCGCTTTACCCTGCTGCCTTAAGGTTAAAAAAGGATACATAAACAAACATTACTTTTTATTTCATTTCTTTCACATTCGTTTTTTCTAATTTGGCCTTCACACATAAACACCTAACTGATTGTCTTATATCTTATATAAGCAGCAAGCTGTCCATCTCCTGTTGAAACCAAGGTACAACGGGGATGTTCTTCCTCACTGCTGCATTAATGTTGGAGATGGGCTCGTTCCAGGATAGAGGACAGGTCAGGATATGGTCAGGATTCACTTCTGCTGTATCTCAGCGCGCATGATTGCCGGTCCAGGTGTTTCCGGTCCGTTGAGCACCTATCTGCTCCCAAACCCTGCAAGCACAGCGACCTCATCAGGCTCATGGCTGTCAGGGTTAATGCTGAGGTGAGCGAATCACACGACAGGGAATTTTTGCGATGAACCAGCATCCACCATCACCACCACTGGAATGCTGTAGGAGTCTAAGGGGAGACAAGGAGCCAGACAGGGGAGATGTGTTGTTATGATGAGAATACGATGTCTGGGAGATCAACTATCCTGCAGAAGAGTTTTTGTCTGTCTGCAGCCCTGGTAAAACAACAGCCCTCCTCACGTACACACCTGCCATTTTATCACATAGGCATATGGACGACCATATTTGGTCGTCCATATGGCGGGGGTAATTCATCTTATTTAGAGTTTCAGCACACAACTTTCCTACTTCTGAAACTCAAAGATCAATAAAACAAAGTATGTTGGACAAAGTACTGAAAGCTGTTTTTTTTAGAAAGTAAAAAAATTCAGCAATTCCAGATAGAGATGAGCAGATGAAATCTACAAAAAGGAGGGCGGGGAAATCGTTGAGCGAAAGCTCAGCAGGTAAGCTTTCTGTCCGAGGGAGAGTTCCACAGTCACACCTGATCAATAATGCGGCAATAAAGCACTTAAAAGAGGTTTAGGCATGGTTGTCTGTCAGCATAGGTGATGGCGCCATTAAAGCGTTCCCCTACTTCTGGAAACTTCCATCTCTCTGCTTTAGCCGGCGTCATAAAGAACTCCTCCCCATCTCTTTATCGCTCCTACCCAGCCGTCTCCACATGCTCAGAATGAATGAAAAGACTCCCATTTTTTCCCTGTCCTCATTAGGTGTGCCAGAGAAGAGGCTTTTGCCGCTCCCTTTGTCTCCTAAATCTGTCTCCTGGCCCTGTTGCGGGCCCCCTTGATGAAGCTGGTGCCACAGCAGGTGTGATGGGATGCACTGATATCGCTGCTCCTCTCATAAGGAGACACTTCACAAGCTGTCAGGTAAATTACATGTTCTGGCTTTCCGTTTCTGTCCCGTGGGCCTCTGCGGTCTATAGGCGCTGTTATCGCTTCTTCTCCGGCCAAAAACATCCCGTAAATGGCAGCCACACGTAGCCAAAGTCAAAGGAATATTAAGTCATTTGTTGGGATAAATTTCGGGTTTTGGATCACCGGTAACAGCATTGTTGCGAGGTTCAGTTCCTCTCGACTGTGATATAATATAATAACAATTTGGTCAATGTGGAAAGGTTTTGTCTGTTGCATGTGGTGAACAGGGCTGATGTGTTGCAAACTACTGAAGGGTCACTGTTTCTTGTAGGGCAGCGGTCCCCCAACCTTGGGGTTGGGACCCGGTGCCGGGTCGTGGCCAGGGGGTGAAGAAAAAATGAGTAGCTTATATTTATATATATATATATTTTTTTTATTGCTGCATTGAAAGGTAACTCCACCTTCAAAACAAAATCATTGATTAATCTGACTTGTTCAAAAGAAGGGCATTGGTTTAATTAATTCAAAATAGAACAGACATTGACATTGATGCCTGATAACCAATTCTATGCCTGCCACAACACATCTCCACATCAGAGCCCGATGCATGATCCATGCTGCTCGTTGTTTTCATTCGCTTCAGCTTTATGTGACTTTTTAGAGAAAAAGGCTATACTTAAAGTATACAATATGACCTAATTTTATCCTACAGTGTGGTTACACTACACATTACAAATAATAATGCAAAATGGTCATCTTAAAATAGAATCTCACAAAAAGTATAAACAGGTAATGAGTGGTCTCGAAGAGGATTATTATTTTTGACTGTCTTGACTTGGACTCAAACCTCTTTGGATACGAACTCGACAAGCCCTGGTCATGGACATGGACTGCCAGCACAGAGGCAAATCAACCGCTTTGCCTGAGCCACTCAATGGGCGGTCGCCCCGTTTAACAGAACGAATTAACCCATCTCGACGTGATGCATCGCGATGGCGATACAATGTTTATTAGTAGTGAACTCAGTCTCCGCTTTAAGCACATGCATGTCTCTCTGAGAAAGGTTTATCGATCGCTGATGCCAGGGAGAGGAGGTCACAACCACAAAGTCTCATATTCTAGTTGATTTTTTAATCTAGACTAATCATTATTTTATACATGAACATACATGCTGCAGCAATAATTAAACGCAATAAATCGACTTTTGGAACATTCCAGTGAGTAATAATTAAACCGTAAGCAACCAAATTGAGATGTTACATCCTACCCCGCAGGCAGGGTGCAAGTTATAACATGCAGGGGCTAGATGTGTCTCTGGTGGTTTAAAAGTCGATGCAAACTAAATTAATTTGATACATTTCAGCCAAATGTTAGCAGAACACCACTTAATTCAAATGCAACATTGATTTGGTAATTTCTCATGTCTGTGAAAAATAACCTCAGAGGCACCTTTATTGAGCCTGAGATTATTTCTTGATCTATTTCTGGAATTTCCTGATGATGAGATCAATGACCAGCACCAGAAATGAGATTGTCCATCTTACTCACATTCACCTTTTCTAGGCTCCCATTAATTATGTGTTTTTTCAACCATCATGTTGATGATATCAGGGAGGGATATCATCACTTCCGGGCCGCCAAATAGATAAAGTTGTATGTCTGTTAGGCCCTCATTCATATAGGAAAACCCCATTGCCTCTAGCTCAAACCAGCGTCTGCAGGACTCCTTGATCACCCACCAATTCCATTATTCCTGTTGGGCTAAAGCCTTCATATATTTTAGGGGGTCACACCCTATCATTTGTGACCGTAAGGGGGGGTCTGGCTGTCAATGTTGGCCACAGTGACTCGGCCACACCCATCAGGGCATGCTAGATTCTTGAATCTTCTCACACATTCAATAATGTGGTTGATAATTGTGATCATTTGAATAGCAATCCAATGCAATCCACCTTGAATTGAATAGATTTTGTGCAACTTGTACTTACATGTATTTAGCTGTGACCTTCGGCACTTATTTTCCTCTTCAGGTGATTGTGTTTATTACCTGGGGACAGAATAGGCCATAATCAGTTTCTGTTTACATGGACAGAAAAACCGAGTGAGGCAGAGTAACTATCTTACAGACGTTATCGAGAGAATATACATCTGACCAGTGTGTTTTGGGTCTTTTGCAATTAAATACTGAAAGATCAAATCACATTCCACTTGGGTTCATTCCATGTGTTAATTAACTCCTCTACTAAGTCTAGAAAATTTAAAAGTACATCTTATTTTCCCTCCAGGTGATTTGACAAGGAGATACCACTAGTCTGAATTATTCAAGGGAATGAATAAATGGATGAATAAAGTTTATGCTTCAAATAATAGTTATATTTAATCATTTTAAAGATGCAGAGAAGGGTCATCAATAGATTTGAAATGCATTGGTTAAAATGTCGTTCAGTCCAGCCTGAAAAAAGTCAGAGATAGGCACTGATTCAATGCATGGGGTAGAACTTTGTTATGTGTAGCACAGAAAAATGTTGCACAATAGTGCTCTGGGACATGATTCATCTATTCATTTTCGTAACCATATGCACGAAAAAGCGTGATAGGGGGTTGAATAAAATGCATTTGGATTCGCTGAAGAATGCTGACATCTCAGTGATTCGCTAAAGAATGCTGACATCACAGTGATTGTATAAAATAATAAGTAAAAATATTCACTCCAGGTAGCTAAAACAAACACACTTTTGTATGTGTCTCCATAAATTCGTTATCAATTCCAATGACATTCGGCTCAAACTGGGAATAGCACACTGTGGTGTTTTGAAAGCTGTTTCTCTAATGCAACCATCTTAAAGGTCAGTGTTAAATTCAACCCGGTGCACCCCTAACGTGGGTCAACATCAACATCATAGAGAGTGTGTGTGTGTGTGTTTGTGTTTGTTTGCATGTGTGTTAGTGCGTGTGCACATGTGGAACATTTATGTGATTGTATATTTGCAGTGTGCGTCAATATGAGCATGTGTATGCGTCTGTGTGTGTGTCTGTGTGTTTGTGTGTCTGTGTTGGAACACTTTTCACTATATTGCTCATAGTGTGGCTGGTGCCCATCCATCAGTTCAAAGAGCAGAATAACCAAGAGTGACATCCAATTACTATATGCTAATTTGTTTTCTTTCTTTATTTATTTATGCAGGTTTTTGCCATTCATTTACTTAATTAATTATTTGGGACGTAAGCTATCATGAGCAGATTGCAATATTCTTTCCAATAACCAACCGTAATGAAATATATTATCAGCAATAACACTAATGGAACAAGTGTGGAGGGAGGTGTCACCGTCACAAGATGGACGACATCTTAAGGACAATGGCAAAAACAGGCCGTGTCGGTGTAGGGCTAAACAGCTCTGTAGATGAGCTTAAAGATTTCTTACAAGGTGCGTTCGTTTACCGGCGTCGCGTCTTGTGTCCGCTCAGGTTTGTGTTATTTTCTGGTGTCCTTCGTCTTTGTCGTGTAAATCGCTGGGTTGACTTACATTGTCATTAGAAGCAACTTCTCATTTTGTTGGATTGTGTCTGAGGTATATATATATATTTCTTTTTTCTGACATCCTTTCTGTCTCTGCAAATGGGACGCATAAAATTCAATTAAAATTCTAATTATCAGGACAAAAAGAAAGAGTTGCCATGGCGTCAGCGAAGGCGTCAGGCAGGACCATGGATGTAATTAGAGGTGTTACAGTGAGCCATGTACAGAATGAAAAGGTTTTAAGGTGAATCATACTATTCACGCTTCCATTGCTTTCATCCTTGTTCTGTTCTGTTCTGTCTCTCTCTGCTGATTAAAAAGCTGGCAAACTTTATGCATTGATCTGCTTTGATAAACAAGCTATGACACCATACAAGATATAAGTTGTGAATAGGATACTTAAATATGAATGAGAATATCAATGGTACACAACCATAATTGTTTTGGCTTGGGGTCAGGGAGGAGATATTGAGTGAACCCCTTCTTCCCCCTTGTAGTGGTCTAATACTACACTCCCCCATGACCCCCTTGACCTCTGCAGACAAGAAGGCCAAAAGGTGGAGCTCTTCCTGGTTCGATTGCCATGTCAGGGCCCACAACGTCCAAGGATGTTGTTGGATCGATGCCCGAGGGGCTTGGGCTGTGTTCACAGCACGTCGGACATTCAGCGGGAGGTCGAGAGTGCGGTGAGACCACGTCCGTTTAATGAACACGTCGTTCAGCTCGCTGGAGCCGCTGCCATTCGGAGAGGATGAAAAGAAGAAACCGTCACTATGTCCAGTTAGAACCGGTGTTAAACCAATGGGTTTTCTGACATGTAGAGTGAGGACAATGCTTCCTGCGATATTTTCTCCGTTCTTGGAAAGCCATTATTTCTCAAAAGATTGTCAGACTTAAGATTCCTCTCCTGTTAGTCGTCCGACTCGACTGACAGAATGTACACTTTTTATCAGGTCGCTAAAGGTCTATTGTGCCTCTCTCTCTCTCTCTCTCTCTCTCTCTCTCTCTCTCTCTCTCTCTCTCTCTCTCTCTCTCTCTCTCTCTCTCTCTCTCTCTCTCTCTCTCTTTCACTCTCTCTCTCTCTCTCTCTCCAAAGCATATCAATTATTAATTAGTCCTCGACTGATCCTCGGGCAGCTTCTCGGGCAGAGTCCATTTTGGAAGATGAAGAGAAAAAGGGGGCCCCTCATTGTGGCACATCTCCCTATTGTCGAAGAATCCCATTAAATGAAAGGAGAAGGTGACTTTAGCTTTTCATTCTGCCACGCCACATGCTAGGACGCGAAGAAAGTCCCCTGTTAGGTCAGGGGTTGGTTGGGAGGGGGTGTATGGGTGTGTGTGTGTGTGTGTGTGTGTGTGTGTGTGTGTGTGTGTGTGTGTGTGTGTGTGTGTGTGTGTGTGTGTGTGTGTGTGTGTGTGTGTGTGTGTGTGTGTGTGTGTGTGTGTGTGTGTGTGACACGGGGAGGACAGGGCAGCGGGGCGGGGGGTTGACTTGAAGCAAAAGGAGTTATTGATTGACTGCGCCTGCAGTGCCTCTCTTACCCCCCTCTGTCGGTCACCTGCCGACTCCTTTCTCCCGTCTTTCTTTGGGCTATCTCCTTTCATTTCCTCATCTGGGCTGCTGCTGCTGGTGGTGGTGGTGGTGGTGGTGGTGGTGGTAGTGGTGGTGGTGGTGGTGGTGCTGCTGCTGGTGGTGCTGGTGGTGGTGGTGGCCGTCTGCTCCTCCTGGATGGCTCTCTGCAGAGCTCCTGGCCTCATTTAACTTCATTACAGCCCCGCCTGACAGCCAGCACGGGGCCAAACAGCAACCTGCGACCTGCACTACACGCCCGCCAACACCACCGCCCCCTCCCCACAGCTCTTTCTTCCTGTTCTCCTCCTCGTCCTGCTGGGTTATTCAATCTCTGTCCGGACCCCTTCCCCAATCCTCTCACCCCCCCCCCCCCCCCACTACCCATCCCATAGATCTCTCTGCTACTGATAGGAGTCTGACACAGCACCGTCGCCGGCAATCGCATCAGTCTTGCACCGCTACCAGCCCCACCCCCACCCCCACCCCCACCACCACCCCCCCCCCCCCCCTTCACAGCCCCCACTCCTCCATCCCCCATGCCCCCCCCCCCCCCCCCTCCTCTCCCCACTGTGTCCTGTTTCTTTTTCTTTTCAAGGTCATAATCACCACCCTCCCTCCTTCCCTCTCCCACCCTCCCGTTGTCCCCCTCCACCAACTCCTCCTCCCACCCTCCACCCTCCACCCCCACCCCCACCACCACCACCCCCACCACCACCACCACCACCACCACACCCCCACCACCACCACCTCTATTGACATCAAGCTTCCACCTGCCACTACCTGTTCCCAGCTACAGGCTCCGGTGGGGCTGTTGTGACAGCCACCGTGGGTTTAAACACGCGCCGCGCCGCAGTTTGAGCAGCGGTCGGCGGCTGTGTTGGGCGGTTGCGATGAGCGGTGGGTTGGCGTCGGGCCACAGTGTTGTTAATGTGCTAAAACCAGAGCAAATTGTAAATCCATCTTTGTTAGGGAGGCGTCCACTGAGTGCATCATGGAAAATTACACGGAAAAAAGAATTGAACCGAAATACATTAGGCGAGGTAATGCATAATGTAATACACAATGTATAATACATATTTTAATATATTTTGAAAAATGGAAGTCACTAGTCCACTTTCTCTGGTACAAACTATTTAGTTTTTTTCCTAAACCTTGTCCCACTAACCCTTGATGGAAATATTAAATAAAATGCTAATACCTGTGGTAAAATTATCCAGAACGCCAGCCAATGTCATATCATAACCAGGCCATGCACACACATGCACACCTCCATCTCAGCAAGTGTGCGCTATGTTCCGGGTGACGAGAAACCATATCCTACAAACTGAGTTATGCCGAACGGGAGCTGAACATGTGATCGCATCTTAAGCAGGTTTTAGCAGGCCTGTCGATTTTTGGTTTCCATGGCAATGGTACAGAACACAATGTATATTTTTCATTGTGTTCACAATACACGCCACATTCAGAACAAACTCATCCTCAACATGACCTTATCCTGGCTATTTATCACCGAGAATAACTTGACTTGAATAAAAGGACTTACTCATTTCGTGGAAACTGTCATTTCAGCCGCAAAACATGATTAATAGGCCTTAAAGATAGAGCAATGATGTGTTAAAAGCAGAAGAAGGGGCTTTGTAAATATTCAGTTGAAGATGCTGCCCAGACTCGATCCTTATCTTTCCCTCGCCCCTGACCGTTGAAGATGGCAGATAGTGGTGATCGATGGTCCCCTTCAGAGATAGCAGAGATCATCAAGATGAAGATCACGTATATTGGCAGGTCGAGGAGAGTTGTGAATAGAGGACACAACCTATTCTTTCACACTGCCAAAACAGCGGGTTGACGCGCTCAGAAGGCTTTGCACGGTCCATGTGCCATGCGTGGTTTTAAAGGTGTTGAAGGTAAGATTTAAGAGCTGTAATTGGAGGGTAATTTGTTAGAAATGTCACAGCCATCCGTCAGCTATTTAGTGAGGGAAATGCGTTTTGAGAATATCTCCAGTTGACAGCATTCCCTCCTTTTTTGTATGATTCAATTTACATTAGCTTTAGTCTGCTCCCACGTCATTGCTGACCAATCAGAGCATCTCAAACCCTGCTTCAGTCAGGGAATCCATCTTGACTGTCAATCAAAAGTGTGTGAATGTAACCCTTCTCAATGATGAAGAAACTGAGATTTCAAAATCGTCATCTCTTTCATGCTCTCTCTCTCTCTCTACAGCTCTCCAATCTCACCAAAATGCCCATCATCTAACCCCCTGCAATTCCCTTGATTTTACACATTGTTTATGGTTTGTGTACTCTGTTTCTTTTTATATCAAAGCAATAACACAGTGATTCCAGGAAATGTACCTGTCTGTTATCATAGAAGTAGAAATGGCCTGAGTGTTTGGAAATAATGTGTGAGTGTGTGTGTGTGTGTGTGTGTGTGTGTGTGTGTGTGTGTGTGTGTGTGTGTGTGTGTGTGTGTGTGTGTGTGAGTGCATGTTTTTGTGTGTTTTAGTGTGTGTTTGTGTGTGTGTGTGTGTGTGTGTGTGTATATCGGCTGTCTACTTTGTATAGTGCGAGGGTGAGGAGTGTTTTTTCTTTGCAGTGTGCATGTGTGTGTGTGCATTTGTTTGTGTGCGTCAGATACTTTGAACGCACACACACAACAAAGGGTTTTCCTATCCACACACACACACACACACATGTATGTACCAGAGGCTTTGAAGACTGCAGCGAACGCAGGACTTTGTATTTTAAACCTCCTTCCTTATATAGCAGAGCATATTGATTACACACAAGGGATTGTTTTTATTTGCATGACTTTAGGGGTAAGGAAAGTCTGATGGTTAGGGTGCATCCTTTAGTAAGATTCCTAAACCCCACCTGCTACTAAATGATGCATTTAACTAAATTCATGCAGAAAATTCACGATAAGTCGCTAAATGGCACAAAATGAGATGGTATCATTTTAAATTGTAGCAACCAAGACAATGCCCAATGAATATATATTACACATAGACTATACATTTCTCTTATATTGTAGGACGACCTTGTGTTTTCTCATCTCCCCGTTAATGCATCCATCAGAACAAAAGCTGAGCAGAAGGGAGTAGTTCAAAACAAGGAAAGTTGCCAAAGTTGTACTCTGTGTGTGAGAGTGGCTGCCTTGGTCCTCAGGCACCCCTGAAAGCTACATCTACCCCAGAAAGCAGGTCAGGCTTTTCAATGGCGGCCCATTCCCATTTGCTTTTTATGAATAATTCTCTCAAAGTGGATAAGAGTCAAGTAAAACAACATGACGGATAAGGCTTTTGTCCGTGTCCCAACTTCTAACAATGACTGATGACTTTCCTTTCTTTACGATACATCACATCTGCGTCCTTGAAAGACCACCTCAAAGAAATATTAGGAATATTCAACCTCATTTTCTCAGCAAAAAAAATTACATTCTGTGAGACAAGTTCAAAAGGTATGATTTTTGTATCTTCCAAACTTTAGAAAAGTTTTGTCTTCTCTTGAGAATCTTTTAAACAAATCCTCTTTCATATATTTGATGTACCTTGTTTATCTTTATCTAAACTTTCTTTAATAGCTTAATCTTTACTTAGCAGGTGCATCCAATCCCCTCTGAATTACCACAAATCGTTAGCTTAATTTGGTCTTTTTACAATAGCTTGTAATTAATATTTTGATAGATATTTATTGCGGCCATACTTTTGTTGAAATATTGTTTAGTATCTAACTTCACTTAAAGTGCGTATTGGAAGTTAGATACTGCAGTGAAGAATCATATAGGAAAAAAATTCGAATACACGATTATTTAGTTTTTATTAATAAATCTACACTACAAGTGGCATCTTGAGCCGTTTTTGTGATACAATTTTACTTCCGCATCTCAAACACTCGTTTTCGAGTGTGACGTAGGAATTGGTAGACGGACGTTCTAATCATCATAGACTACATACGATACGATACGATATAACTTTATTAATCCCCCGTAGGAGAAATTTGTTTGTTGCAGCAGCAGTGGAAGGACACAGGACAAAATAACAATGTAATAAATACAATAAATAAATAAATAAATACAAAGTGCTGATGCATAAGGAGACGCTTATAGTTAATAGGGACAAAAACAAGACAAACAGAAACAACATCAAGATGGGTGATGCATATACACATATATACGCATACCTAAACACACACACACATGCATATGCAAACACATAGACATACACAAACACAATCATCATCGGGCACTGTTGAACAGCCTAATGGCTGCCGGAAGCGCTCCGTCTTGCACCTGGGGAACATCAACCTGTGACTGAAGGTGCTCCCCATCTGCCACAGCTCAGCATGGAGGGGATGGGAGGGGTTGCCCATGATGGACTTGAATTTGTCCCTCATCCTCCTCTCCACCACCACCTCCAGACTGTCCAGCTCAAGTCCCACAACAGAGCTGGCTTTCCTAACCAGCTTGTTGAGTCTGTTTGACTCCCCAGCCTTGATGCCTCCTCCCCAGCACGCCCCAGCAAAGAACAGCGTGCTGGCTACCACAGACAGATAAAATGTCCTTAGCAGCCTGCCACACACGTCAAACGACCTGAGCCTCCTGAGGAAGAAGAGTCTGCTCTGACTCTTCCGGTAGAGGGCCTCTGTGTTGTCAGACCAGTCCAGTTTATTGTTGATGTGTACTCCAAGGAACTTATACGAATCCACCGTCTCAATTTCAACCCCCTGGATGGTAATAGGGGTTGGGGGCTTCCTCTTCCGGCGGAAGTCCACCACCAGCTCCTTGGTCTTGCCGATGTTGAGTTGGAGGTGGTTCTCCTCAGACCATCTGACGAAGCCCTCCACCACACCTCTGTACTCGTCCTCCCTGTCCTCACTGATGCAGCCCACGATGGAGGAGTCATCTGAGAATTTCTGGAGATGGCAGGTTCCAGAGTTGAAGCTGAAGTCAGAGGTGTATATGGTAAAGAGGAAGGGTGAAAGTACTGTTCCTTGGGGTGCGCCAGTGTTGCTCATCAACACATCTGACAGGCTGCTCTGCAGCCGCACGTACTGTGGCCTGCTGGAAAGGTAGTCACCAATCCAGGCCACCATGTCAGGGTGTACCTGCATTGCTGAGAGCTTCTTCTCAAGCAGGGGAGGCTGGATGGTATTAAACGCACTGGAGAAGTCGAAGAACATGACTCTCACTGAGCTCCCCGGCTTCTCCAGGTGTGAGTAAGCCCTGTGCAGCAGGTAAATGATGGCGTCGTCCACGCTGAGTTGGGCCTGGTACGCGAACTGCAGTGGGTCCATGGAGTCACACACCTGGGGCCTGAGGTGCTGTAGAACCAGTCTTTCGAAGGTCTTCATGATGTGTGAGATCAGCACCACTGGCCTGTAGTCATTGGGAGAGCTAGGACGAGCTATCTTAGGCACCGGAACAATGCAGGAGGTCTTCCACAACTGGGGCACCTTCTTTAGCCTCAGGGAGAGGTTGAAGAGGTGTTGGAACACTCCAGCAAGCTGTCCGGCACACGCTTTAAGCACCTTGGGATTGATGTTGTCCGGACCCATTGCCTTATACCTCTGGAGCTTAGATAGCTCCTGCCTCACCTGGCCTGATGTAATGACAAGACTGGTAGCAAGGGGGAGTGGAGGGGGAAAGGGAGGGGAGGTGACTGGGTTGGGGGTAGGGGAGGTGAAGGAGGGGGGCACAGACTGACTCGCTGAGCTCACTGGGGCAGGGGTTGAGTCGAACCTATTGAAGAATAGGTTCAGCTCATTAGCACGTTCGTGCCCGCCCCCCACAGCTGGACCTGGCAGTCTGTGTCCCGTAATCTGCTTCATCCCATCCCACACCTCCTTGGCACTGTTCATTTCCAGCTTGCCCTCCAGCCTCTCCTTATAGCGGTTTTGGGCCGCCCTTAGTTCCCTTCTCAGCTCCTTCTGAACTGATTTTACCCCCTCTCTGTCTCCTGCCATGAAAGCCCTCTTCTTCCTGTTAAGTAGGATTTTAATGTTCTTATTAATCCAGGGTTTGTTGTTAGGAAAACAGCGGACCTTCTTGATGGGTACAACGCTGTCCTCACAGAACCTGATGTAATCCGTAATGCAATGGGAGAGTCCCTCAATGTCCTCTGCGTGGTCTTCCTGGAACAGATCCCAGTCTGTTCTCTGGAAGCAGTCCTGCAGGGCCTCCTCAGCCTCTCTAGACCACACCTTCACAGTCCTGGTGGTAGCCGGCTGCTTGTTTATAACAGGCTTGTACACAGGTGTAAGGTGTATCAAGTTGTGGTCAGACTGGCCGAGGGGTGGGAGGGGAGAGGAGCTGTATGCCTCCCTCACATTGGCATAAAGACAGTCCAGAATTTTATTTCCTCTGGTTTTACATTTCACATACTGTGTGAAGCTGGTCAGAGTTTTGGAGAGAGAGACATGATTGAAGTCTCCGTTGATTATCATGAGCGCTGTGGGGTGCCGAGTCTGTAATCTCGCGACGGTAGAGTGGATGACGTCACAGGCGCGCGCTGCCACTGCGGACGGTGGTACATACACAACAACAACGATGACGTGAGAGAACTCCCGAGGCAGATAGTATGGCCTCAATCCCACAGCTAACAGTTCGATATCTGGAGTACAGATGCTCTCCTTCACGGTAACATGTCCGGGGTTACACCATTTTGTGTTCACAAAGACGGCTAGACCCCCTCCTTTCTTCTTTCCGCTCAGTCGTCCCCTGTCCGCTCTCGCTAGCGTGAAGCCAGCCAACTCGATAGCACAGTCCGGTATATTCCTATGTAGCCATGTCTCCGTGAAGCACAACAAACTACACTCCCGGTACACACACTGACCGCTCGCCAAGGCTGTTAGTTCGTCCGTTTTGTTGGCCAACGATCTCACGTTCCCCATCACGATAGATGGAAGGCAAGGTTTAAATCTCCTGTGCGTCTCCCGTCTCAACCTTGCCTTCGTTCCGGCTCTCGTTCCCCTCCGGTGTCTCCTAAGCTCCGCAGGTATGCCCGCGGGTGGGGCTCCAACGGCCCCGGCCGTTGGTCCCGGCCGGTACATCAGCAGCCCTTCCCTCGTATGGGTAATCATTGTTTGGTCCACGAGTATCACAAATTACACTAAAAACTACACTAACACTAACTTAAACTAATGATCAAATGTGTTTAAAAGATTAAAGGCACCTTCCAGCGAATATCAGAAAGATGTCAAGTTGAAATAATAGTAGCAATTAGAAGAAAAAATAAGTAGGAACTGCAAGAGCTACTGCAACAGGCAGCCACCCTCGACGGCGCCATGGCAACAAACATAGGCAACATAACAACAATGGATAACAGTTTCGGACCACTTCCGTACAATTTTGAGCCAGCTAGCCGTGAGGGAGAACAGCAACCACCTAAAAGGTGGAGACACCATGGCAATAGGAGGGAGATAGAGTTGTGGTGTCAGGAGAATTATGGTGAACCAGGAGCGGCTGAACATCAACACGGCTACGGAGGAAGAGCTCATGCCCTGCCCCATGGCGCGGAGCATCGTGGAGTACCGGGACTGCATCGGGGGCTTCAAGAAGGTGGAGGACCTAGCGCTGGTGAGTGGGATAGGCGCCACCAAACTGGAGATTATTAAAGTGGAGATCTGCGTGTCGAGTAGGACCAGTTCGTCGCAGCACTCCCCGTCCTCCCTGCGGAGAGACCCGGAGCATAGTCCTCCTGCAGCGGCATGAACATCAACACCGCCACCCCGCCGCAGCTCATGAGCATCCGCGGCATCACGGAGAAAATCGCCCGGAACATTGTCGCCTATCGGACCCAACACGGTCCGTTCAAGAGCATCGAGGACCTGGTTCGGGTCGATCACATAAACTGCTCCCTACTGGACAAGATCCGTTTCCAGGTGTTTGTGGAGCGCTCAAGAACTCCGTCCACCAATACCAACGGCGGGCTGACCTACGCTATGTAAATGCAGACCATTTACACGGGTCGGTCCCATCCGAGCCCAACCTCATTCAGCCTCCGGAGCGACGACCTCGACCTCCCGCCGGGAGGACCCACGCAGATGGTGTCCCTGCGGCCCCGCGTGGCACTGTGCGCCTGGCCACCTGGGACCTTCAGCGCTGCTCCAGTGAAAAGGCCAACAACCCTGGCGTCAAAGAGGTCGTGTGTATGACCCTACTGGAGAACGAGTGAGTACAACTAACGTGAGGGTTTGCAGGCTCAAAAGCCTGCTCCATCCTTTCTCCGATCGGGGAAACTGTGAAATCGGAGATGGTCGGACAGGAGGTCGGAGTTGGAACAACCCCCACAGATACAAAACCTCATCTCGTCGATTAGAAAAACCCAAAAACCACAGGGGGGGGAAATACAAGACCCCTCACCGCGGTAACTACTCACAACTACGCATAGAGCTGAGGCAGCAACAGCGACCGCGTCTACCAATTCCTACGTAATATGATGCGTTTGACGTATCACATAAAAAAACAACGGTTTTTGAAGGCTTGCTCAAAATAGTCACTTTAAAACTGGATTTTTTGCCGATATACTTTTTTAAACTGATAAAATCCTGCATTTTAATTTCAAAGAGCAATTTTCAGAGAATGTTATGTATAAATATTTTTAAAAACATTAACTTCCAATACGTACTTTAACTTTTTCCACAACGCTCCACCAAAAACACTTTTGGAATGTCACCAACTGACAATCTAAAACCCCTTGACTATTTATACCGGAACTCCTTCCTCGTTATTTTATCATTTCTAGATTTAATAGATTAAATAATCTATTAGTGCCCTGCTGTTTAAGCACCTCTAATTTTCTCTGTAATTTAGGCCATTTCCAAATCACCATATTAGTGTCGAGACAGATGACCAAAATATACAGGAAAAAAGTTTCTTCAATAGCCTACTTATTTAAATTCATCAGGCGGAGTGTGGACAAAGAGATTTTGTCTCTGTTCATACCCTATTCCATTTATCTCCTCACGTTGGATATTCTGGGTCCTTCCTCTTGATAATGCCGATTGAGATTGTCTCTTCCACGATGCAGCTCCTCTGTTTCTGACCAAACTTTGCTGTTTCTGACCTAACTTGGTTGTTTCTTCCAGCTTTTGCTGAATCCAAAGTAACCTTGCTGCTGCCAATCTAGCTTCTCTTTTTACGACGAGCTCGCCTGTTTCCCAACATAGCTTTGCTATTTCTAACATAGCTTCACTGTTTCCGATGGCATTGAGCTGTTTCTGATGGAATCTGGCCCTTTCTGACTCAGGAAGTCTGCCATAATTCACGGCTGTTTCTCTGCGAGTTTGGAAGCGGTGACGACATCTTTGCTTCAAAACAACAGTGTAGCGTCCCCCCCCCCCCCCCCCCCCCCACATCTGCTGAAACCTGTTTATATTCAAGGAAAGGCATTTCCTTGAATAAACATTTCAGCTAAATGTCACCTGATTCCACGGAGTGCCCCGGTGAGCGAGCGGCCTGCGCCAGGAGGATTGGAGGCTGACATTAGATATTAAGCAGCAATTCATATCATATTACGCTGTGACAACAGGAGCGTATTAATCACTTGTTTTTCAGAAATGCCATTCTCAGAGGGGCGGCAGTGACGTTCGTCTGAGACTGTGTGTGTGTGTGTGTGTGTGATATTTACACACACAAGCATCCAAGTTTTATCTTATCTATACACACACACGTACACCTATGTTGTCACACACACACACACAGACAACGGACATGCATCCACACAAATATACATGCACACACATACATTCACTTCCGTACGCACGTCAAACACACACAAAGGCCCACACACACACTCACAGCTAGAGAAGGAGTGCAGTGCTTCGAGTGTATTGCATGCTCAGGATGGATTGAGCCATAAAAGACGTCATTGTCTGAACAGCGTGTGTTTTTCTGGCTAAGAGCTATCCTTCTCTGCTCCCCATAGGTAGACAAAGAGCAGCAGGCTTGACTTGCAGTGTGCTTCCTGTGTTGAACTGCTCTCATTTCCCCCAGTGAAACCACAGTGAAGGAAACCTTTCGCAAACCCAATTATTGTCAAGAACCGAACAGGGGATCCTTTTTCTTAGACAGTTTGTTTGATGTACTGGTACAGGGAGTTAGAAAACAATTTAATTGATTTTTAAGTGATGCCAGCAGTGGTGGAAATAAATAATTGACTCCCACGGAAAATGTGACGAGATGTGTGTGTTTATTTGTCAGATATTGCATTTGTTGTGTAGTATAGATAGTATCAGGTTATTCTGTTCTATTATATCATGTTATTTTCACATTACTCATCCAATATGATGGCGTGTGTGGAGGATGAATGGAGCACCCTGTGGTTTTTGAACATTGGCGTCCACAAACTTTATCCAATCGGACGTTGCAGCTACGCAGTCTGAATCCTCATTTACATATACACAGTTCAAATAAAAACAGTTCCTGTAGACTGTAGACCGTGCATTGAGAGCACAATTTCCGCCGGCGTTCGGAAATTGCCATTTAAATCACTTCCTGAAAGGCAATCTCCTAAATGAATGCGTTGTCATAAGCCTACTGCCCGAATAAAAATCTATTAAACTCACTCAGGGTTCCCACAGTACAGTATTCAGGGTACTGTTGGCCGAGAACCTCAATAGGGAATTCATAATGCAACCTTGGAATGCTCCTGACTCATATTTTACAAATCAGGGTTTTGTCTGAGATTATATCTAGTATTCCAAAGTAACAAATGGCCTGAGGGCAGGAGCACAAGGCTAAACGGTGAAATGGGGCGACCAGAGATTTACAACAGAATTACCTGAGGCTATGCAGTGATCACCCACTTTACAACAAGGTCAAAGGACAGCAGCAGGAAGGGGTAAAGCATTATATAGAATATGACTAAGGTCCGCAGGTTACTGCAGAGGAGGGGGTCAAGGAAATGATTTCAAGGAATATAGTCCAGGTGGGCATGATAGTTTAGTAGTGGCTCGGGTGTTTGACAAACAGATGAAAGGTTGTGGGTTCCTGCAGGCCACCAAGAGCAGGATGCCATACTGCTACCTGGTTTCTTTATGGCATGTCACTCCCAAATGATGAATAGGTGGAAAGGGAAACAGGCAAGGTGGCTCTGGATGGGTTAGGAGTTCTGTGGTGGGGAGAACAGCTGAGATACAGGCTGATAGAGGCACCTCTTCATCTCAAAACTTCATTAGAAGCAGCATAGTGTCAGGTTATAGGCGGTCGACTCCTAGCCAAATAAGTTGTAAGTTCAACCAAATGTCGACAGTCAAGGGCAGTTAAGGCATCCTTGAGCTAGTTGTGCTCACAATATCTCGATGAAAAATGCATTATTTACTTTGAGTAAATTGGATACAGAATGTTATTCATATCCACCCTGCCAAATGAATAAGTAGTAAATAGTGCTTTTCGTTTAAGGCTGCTGCCTTTGCCAGGTCTCTCTCGCTAAATCGATTTTTAATATCAACCTGGTTAAACAAAGATTAAATCAAAACCACTCTTGACCTGTCAATAAACCTTTGAACAGGATAAAAAGTGCAGAGCTTGCTTTCCCCTTGTTGAATTTGTCTTGCGGCTGACCCCTACTTCATTGCCAGGACAAACACCCACCCTTTAAAGTCCCATCTCACATGACATCTCACCAGTACCACTGTTAGCACCATTACCAATAGGAGCAGAGCACACGTGGAGGAAGAGCAAGAAGACCGAATGCTGGGGAAAATGGCTGATTAAGATGCACCACTTAAGGTCGTACATCTCTTCTCTTCACCCTGTTAACTTTTCATTATTCTGGGATAATTTAAGTAGTTTTTGTCTTGTTGATGGAGGGCGTTAGCAACTGTTTGCATCTGTTGGCTGTCATGCGGGCATTGCTTCTAATGAATATTACGCACTGGAGTCATTCACTGGAAAGATATCTTATTCGATTTAAATGGTGACTGCTCTGAAAGAGACAGAGAACTGTTTAACGTTTGATTTGAAAATATGTTATTATACTGACAAACCTGGTGTTTCCAAGTTTGAGTGACCACCATACACTCACACAGAGTAAGTGAACAAACAAGGGTTTTGTAACATCCCAGTAAGTTAGCCAACTGTTTAGTATAGAGATGGTGTATGCATTAGCAGCAGATGGCAGTTATCACTGTGTATTATCTTAAAGCCCTAAGCATATGGAGCGTGTATTTGGTCTCAAATTTGTAGTGTGAGACCAACAAGGACTAGAATCATATTTTTTTTTTAATGGAGCAAAACTTATGGAGCGTGAATGGAGCGTGGCTGAATGTTTTCGCTGGTTTTCAGCTCGGACTTGCGCCTAATTTGGACGTAAACATTTGATATAATCATATTGCATTTGTCCCTTGTGCTTTGGGCTTAAGAGCAATATTAAGGATATGATGTGTCCATCTCTTAGCAACGAAAGCATTCAGGGGGCCTGGCCCCCACCCCGAAGAACCCCTTGTCCATAATATCCCACAATGCACTGCAGGTCTCTCCTTTGAATTATTCCACAAGCAGCTGGAGAGGATCCTCTTCAACCCAGACCTTTGGACTAAGTTACATTTTGTTTATTTCTGTAAACGCCTTGGGTACCTAGAGGCTGTGCTCTAACAACCAAGGTTATGATTTTTGTTATTGGTTGAAAAGCGTGATCCCCCCTCATTTTAGAAAGCCCTTCTAACAAACAGCTCCTTGTCATTAAGCGTTTTTCTTTCTGTGAGGTGTTCCTTAAAACAGCAGTTCCTGTGAAGTTCTGCCCCACGGTTCTGACTAGGGGACCCCGGGGCTCCACCTGCACAGCGCAGGCCCACAAGGGAAGTGGAAAACAAGCCTCCAGAATAAAAGCCCCCCTCCCCACCGACCCAACATCATCAAATGTAGCCTGCAGCGAATAGAATCACAGACAGCACTGGCAAGAGTGCAGACAGAGAAACTCTGACAGAAGGAGAATTAGAGACAGAGACAGCAAGACAGTTAACGAGAAAAGAGAGACTGAAAGGTATATAGAACGAGAGTCGGCAAGAGAGAGACGAAGAGGCAGGAGGAAAAAGAAAGAAAGAGAGATAATAAGAAGGAAATAGATTGATAGACGGAAAGAAATAGATAAAGAGAGCCAAAAATAAGTAGAGAGAGGGATGGAGAGAAAGAAAAAGAGTGACAGACAGATGGGGTAAAAGAAACAATAACGGATAGAGAGGTGGAGAGGAATAAAAAGACAGAGGGATGGGACCTTGAACCTCTTTAACACACACTGAAACTGTGACCTTAAAAGACATAAAATATGCAAGCTCACAAAAAGTACAGGACTATTTTTTTAATACATTTTTATATTTTATTTTACCAGAAGCAACTTCATATTTTAACTTGACTTTTACCTTGACGTGTGTTTAGCACTATTGTTTTCTGACTGCTATCTAGAAAAGCCAAATTTTACAATCATGTATCGCATTACAAAACAGTCCAACCAAATTTGCCACAATGAATTCCAAAACAGGAGCGATTTGAGGTAGCGTGGTTCATTTCAGCTAATCATCCCACTTTTCCCCACATTAACATCCTCACCCTTTCCCAAATGTGTCAACCCACAGAAAGAGTATAGCGTTTCAGGTGTGTGAATCTTCCTTTGTGTCTTTGCAGCATTGCAGTAGGGATTTTCTCAGGAAGTTGCATTTCTTACGCCTCAGTTGAGCCTGAAGAGGCACCCCCCGCTTGGTCTCGTATGTTGAGACCCAGCGGGTAGATTAATCAAACATCTCGGCTTCATGCATATTTCATTATTTATATTTCCTTGCTTTACTTCAGTTTTACATCATTGTGTTGGAAGTTAACAGAAAAAAATAAGCTAAAGGATATATACTGTACAAAAAGCTTTTTTTATCTTCCCGTATTTCTCCTGATCAGCCAACGTCAGGGAAAGGTGCTGATGTTAGGTTCCATCTTCCACATTACTACAAGAATATAAACCCAGAACATAGAGATAGATTGTACATCTATCAATGTGCCTGTCTGTCCATCTGTTTGTCATTTATTGGTCCAATGTTTCTTACTCAGCAGTCGATTGGCCCGGAGGTTGAATGTGCTTGTTCAATGTCTATCTGAGGGATTTTATGGGAGAGGAGTGAATGAAAGTCTTTTAGGCCGTGTCTGAGGTGTAATGTGTTACAGTTACACAGTATACCCTCAATGCACAGTATATTCATCAATAACACTGGGGTGGGGGGTTATTGATTCCTCCTATGAGGTACTTTGATTCTCATTGTTTCTGTCATTTAGTCTCTTCTGTAGCTTTTAGCCTAATATGAGGGATATAATGGAGCAGCCGAACATGGAGGTGCTGACCGCTGGAGCCCAAAGGAGCCCTCCGTCCTGAAGACCTCTGAGCATAGGGGGAAATGTTGGCTCTTGAGTGTGTTACCAAACTGTACTCCTTCCTTCCTTCCAATAGCTAATCTATTAAGAAAATTAGATGTCATCGGTAAATAGTTTTATCTTACGGATGAAAAATGGTGGGTGGCGAGTGCTTGCCCTACTCCCCTCCCCACACACACATGCCACGTGGCGCTTCGGCGCGCACCGGGTAACATGCAATGATAAAGTGGTCTGTTCTTGAACGCTACCCAGCTTCTAAATGGCCGCCCTGGTCGAGTGCATCATGCCCGTGTCAGGGAACAAACAAACAAGATGAAGTGCTCTCTCAAAGTCAGCGGAGAGGACGGCCCCACCATCCCCTCCGCAAACAATGATAGATGAGCAACGCATGAGGGTGGAGAGAGGGGGAGGGAGAGAGAGAGAGAGAGAGAGAGAGAGATAGAGAGAGAGAAGAAAGAGGGGTGGGGTTTCAATTAGCACAAGGAGAAACGGCACTTTAGCGGAGGAGAGAAAGAAGCTGGCAGGCATTAGGAGACGCCAAATTGAAAATGCATTCATCTCAGGGGCCTGACAGTCCCATTCCCCTTCCCCAAATTGGTCACAAATTTATGATTTTCCATAATTGGTCCCATTTTGACACCCCATATTTCAAATCGGAATTTTTTTGGAAAAAACAAAAAAACGGAGGAGGCATAGGAGGGGGGGGGGGGGGGGGGGGAGGACGAGGGTGGGCGGTTGGGGTAAAAAGTCCTGTGAGGGCCAGGGGTCTGGGTTACAGTAAAATCTTACTCTATATGCTAAGGGAGGAAGTTCTCCAACACCCTGCCCTCTCTCTCTCTCTCTCTCTCTCTCTCTCTCTCAGTCAACCTTTCCTCTCAGAATGTTTGACACACTGCGGGCCATTGTGAAGAGTTACACCTCAGGAAAGGCACTCCTGAGTTGGACTCATGAATATTTATTCTGTGATTAGGTGCACTGATTTATCGGGCCGCAGACCAACGGGAACAGTGGGCTTTAAGGAGTCTTGGCACATAGAGAGACAGGCAGACTCACTTAGAGACAGACAGACAGACAGACAGACAGACAGACAGACAGACAGACAGACAGACAGACAGACAGACAGACAGACAGACAGACAGACAGACAGACAGACAGACAGACAGACAGACAGACAGACAGACATAGAAACAGACAGGCAGACAGTCACAAAGACATAGGCAGACACAAATACATATAGACATAGAGACTGACAGACATTGAAACAGTCAGCGGAGACAGATTCAAAGACAGATACAGAGACAGACAGACAGACAGAGACAAACAGACTGACCTGGGTTTTCTTATCATCTATTGGAAACTTTATTTTTTTCAAACGTTTTTCAAACTGGAGAAATATTAAATATGACTTGAAAAATAGACTTATAAACTGTGATGCATGAAAAGTCAGGCCTGGAGAGAACAAATTGATTTGTATTTATGATCCCTAGGCTTACTGCTTTCTGTCCCTTTTCATCATCCTTATCCACAAGTCATACATCCGATCCCAATGCGAAAAATAACCCATTCAGTGATGCGATGAAGCGATACGCAATCGTCTCTGGATTATACAGACTGTCAAGCATGCTATGGCATACCCCATTACCCCTTGCCCAATGCGCGGAGTGGACGATCTTCTGGACAGGTTGGGCGGTGCCAGATATCTGACCACCTTGGAACTGTGTAAGGGGGGGTATTGTCAAATTCCTCTGTCAGAAGAGACAAAACCCTGACAGCATTCAGAACCCTGTTCTGGTTTGAACAATACACGGTGATGCCATTTGATCTGAGGGGGCATTTGCAACGTTTCAGTGCCTCATGGTCAGGGGGTCGAAAGGTTTGCGGGACTACGCAGGGGCGTACCTGGACGACATCATCCCTTTTCAGCGAGACTTGGGAGGATCATCTTGTCCTCGATCGAGACATTCTCAAACAAATCAAGGATGAGGGGCTGACCATGAATCCCTCCAAGTGCTCCTTTGCCCAGTCGCAGGTGGAGTACCTGGGATTTGTCATTTGAGGTGGGTCAGTATGGCCACAAGTGGGGAAGATGAGAGCCCCCACTGATACCCCCAGTACCAATAACTAAATCCCAGGTGAGGTCATTCCTAGAGAGGGTTGGGTGGTCCCGGTGGTATCCCTAACTGCTCTAGCGGGGGCAGCCGACCGCTCATAGTCAGCTTGCATTTGAGGAATTGAGAAATTGCCTCTGCAATGACCCTGTTTCACAACAGAAAGTAGTTGTTCCCCAGGGATTGCAGGTACTTTCCTGTGGAAAAAGGAGGGTCTTGACCTCAAGTGGGCGCTAGAGTCGCTGCGCTACTACCTGATGGGCAAGAACTTCAATGTGGAAACAGATCATAGGGCCTTGCGGTGGCTTTACAAAATGGACTGTAATGGCCGTATTACACGGTGGTGTTTGGCTCCTCAGCCATTCAGCGTCAATGTGATGTATTGACCAGGTGACTGCCTATTACCTTTCCTGAGTGTACGCGAACTAAGGCATTTGAGGGAGGGGGGTCATTTGACGAAGCAATACGAAATCGACGCTGGATTATAGAGACTGACAAGCGCTATGGACTAAGCGCTACACCATGAAAGACAAAAGACAATTTTAAACATTGCATGGATATTTGCGCACGTTATATTTAGATCCTGTATACTCTTTATTCCCTATAATCAAGTACAATCATCAACCCCTTATATTTGGTCACTCTAGTCACTGTTAATTGTATGCCAGCACATTTAGAGTTTTCAGTAGTTGCATCGAAATAGGACTTTAATTACATCCGTGATCTTATCTGTTCATTGCTAGGATATATACTAATGATACCTTTTTCATTTTTCATTTGTTTAACCATCACAAAAATATTTCACATATTAAAAAGACACAGCACATGAAACAACAAAACAACAACTACAGAATCCAAAACATTAAACAACACAAACAACGACGATGAAAGCAATATCAAAGACAACCACGATGACACAGAGTGGAAGAGGGAAAGGGGACACACTGAGCTAATTCAATAGGGGTTTATTCTACATAGCTAGACGGATAGACAGTAAGACAGACAGATAGGTAGGTACATGGATAGATAATCAGACAAAAGGCTAATCAGAATAGATTAAGATCTTAGGTTAATAGAAACATGTAGAATGGGCAGGCAGACTTTGAGCCCTGAGCACTGATTATACTGTGTTCCTGTGGGTCAAGGGAGGATCTTATTGTCTTCCACAACTCGCTCTGTCGTGGTCTAAGTCCCTGAGGAGGGGGCTTTTTCATGCTGCAGAGATAGAGAAATCCTCTAGCCACCTGTCTCTGGAGAAGCAGAAGGGTTTCCTCACCTTCCGGTTCATTAATATCAGACGTTTTGCCGTGAGGCTAGCAAGGGAAATCACTCTTTGTTGCTTATCCCTTTGAATGTTCTCAACGGGTGACCCCAGCAAGGATGGACCTGGGCCAAAACCGTAAATCTACATTCAGGATCCCTGTCAGCATATGTGCCACCTCACTCCACAGGGATTCGACGGCCAGGGCAGTACCAAAACATATGGAGGAGAGTTTCCCACTTCACCACATCCGTGCCAACATTTGTCTGATCCGGACCATCTTATTGAGTTTGACAGGGGGTGAGATATGCCCTATGCATTATCTTCATCTGTATTACACTATATCTGACACTCATGGTAATTGAGTCCCTCCACAAACTATCCCATTCAGATGATGTCAGGTCAATTCCCCGATCTCGCTGCTATTGCAGAACTGGGTATTGCAGTTGGCAGAAGAAAGGCACAAGACCCATTAGACGTTTGAGATGGTTCTTGCCCACGGGCAATGACCTCAAGCTTCACATCTATTCCCCTGTGGCCACCGTTGGTACTGCCTGGAGTCGATACTCTGCCAAATGTGGCTTTAAGCTGTTCACAAGTTAAAACTGAGTTGTCACCCAGTACATATTTTGCAGCTAATTTTAGCATTGAACCGTCCCTGAGCACATGTCCAAAATTATGTATGTTCTGTCTCTGCCATGATTCGTCAGATGATGGGTTCCCAACTGATAACAGCAGGTTGTTCCATAGAGTACAAGAGGGGGGGAGGCTCTGTTGGTTAACAGTTTCGTATAGAACTTTTCTACAACATCACACGAGGACTTAATGATTGGATTGTCTAATTTGAAGGGGGGTTTGGGACTGTACCATCATGAAGATAAGGAAATGCAACCGTTAGTTTCCATGATTAATTTATTCTCGAGCCATTCCCAGCGGCCCTTGTCATTGCCACATGAAAGCAGGAATCTTGCAGTGTACCCACAGATAGCACAGGGATACATCCGGGACACCTAGTCCACCTTGGGATCTTAGTTTTGAGAGCTTTTTACGATTCGTTCTTGGCTGTACCAATTCACTTCCTGTATTTACGTCACAAGATCTCGCCGGGGTAGGCCATCTTATTAAATTGAAAGGGGTGTTTTAAGGTGTTGTTGAAATTCCTATTAAATGTACTGTCAGAAAGATCTTAATGAAGTTGAAATGTATTGTTATTATTTTATGAGAATACAATAAACCTTAGCTACGTGTTTTGGCTGGTTAAGCTGGGATGTGTTTAAACTTTTAATGGATGTACAATAACTTAGTCTAGCTTAGCCGTGGAGCTAACCCAATGGGTATCCCTATTTAGGCCTGGTGGGCTTCATTGGGAGGGGCTGATGGTTGGTGATAATAAAGTCAGGGTTGACTCAGGTCAAGAGTCATGGCAGCTATGGCAGTGTTAGTATGTGCTTATTAGCCCACCTTGACATCTACGTGTTATGTGTTCATTTCTGTCATTGTTCTCGTTTGTCAGTGCTGCAGTATTTGTAAATAAAATCTTTAAATGCAATCTTCAGCGCCTGGCTTGAACCACAGTTGGACCACAAGACAACATGACCTTACGAAAAGTGGCTGTGAAAAAAAAAAGTGTGTGACATTCATAAACCAAGCTTACAAAAGAACATACCCACACACACAAACAACATGGGTACCAAAAAGAGATCAACCTAAATGAACAATTTGCATACACTAATTATAATGAGTCCTGCTCTCAAAGGAGAGCTCTGTATTGAAGAGAGAGAGAGAGAGAGAGAGAGAGAGAGAGAGAGAGAGAGAGAGAGAGAGAGAGAGAGAGAGAGAGAGAGAGGGAGAGAGAGAGAGAGAGAGAGAGAGAGAGAGAGAGAGAGAAAAAAAAGGGGGGGAGAGAAAAAAGGGGGGAGAGAGAGCAAGGAAGAGAGGGGTGAGATGGAGTGAGAGAAAGAGAAAGCGGGGGTAGAGAGACAGCCCCGCTGGTACAGGTAGTTAATCCCCCATTCCAACTCTCGGTACAGACTTCTATGCCCCCCCCCACCCATAGGCCACCATTTTGTACTTCATTCACGCCAGCCTTCTTTTCCTGTCCCGCTGAGTGGCAGGCAAGATTAGGAGACCCTTTGAACTCCTCGCCTGCTTATTGGAGAAACAGTCTAATTTGAGGCAGCGTTATTTCATTCGGCCTTGCTGAGTCAGTGAGAAAGCTGCGATGTGGGGGAGGAGGGGGTGGTGGGAGGGGCGGGTAAGGAGGTAGAGGGGGAGGGCAGCTCTTTGCAGAATGAATAAAGAGCTGTTTCACCGGTGGAAAGTGTCGGAGCACATCTAAAATACATTATATAACAATAATGAGAAACCGTATAGCAGAGAGAGAAAGAGAGAGAGAGGAATTAGATTAAATGTGTTTTGAGCAGCAATGCTGTTTTCATTTAATCTTTCGTGGAAAGAAGAATTATGAGCAGGAAAGGATTTCAGCGTTTTCTTTTTTTCCCCTGTGAAATCGGAGGTGGGAGAGGGGAGGAGGGGAGAGCATCAACAAATTGGTCTTCTATGTCCACAATGTAATCTCATAAAAGGCTAAAAGAAGTGCAGGGCCTCTCAGGATGAACTATAGGCCTGATCACTGGCAGAGATTCTTGACTTTCACGTACAATGCTGAAGGACGTGTGAATGTTTTATATTTGATAGTGATTTAGTGATTCATTGTATCTTTATCTTAATGGTCAGTGACATCAGTTGGCTTGATTTGAAGGTAGGGTACTGATTACATTCTTTAAGATAATTTTTTTTATTTAAAGGAGACATATTATGGTGTTTTCCCAACAAGTAAACATAGTATATGAGTTCCAGAAATCATGTTTTTTGAAGCTGTTTGCTGGCTGGTGTATTAATCAGTAGTCGCATAATACTTAACCCCATTTCCTGTACCAGTGGCTAGTCACCATATAAATAAATGTAGAAAAAACATTAAAACATGAAAATAATGCTAGAAAGTAGGATTATTTAGTCTGTCTTCATCTTAATACATAACACGTTAAATAGAAACGACATCAAATAAGAATTGATTCCACATGACATAGCAATAATGAATCATTAAATATTCAGTATTGCAAGAGTCTGCAAATGGAAATTAAATGCCTTGTTTAATCGCACCAGGGCCAATGCTGTGTGTTTTATGCACATTCAGTTCTATCAAAGTTGTCAGGTGGTTTTCTAATTAATCTGTTAATGACACTATTCATCAGGAAACACCAGAATAGGTTCACATACTAATGTATGTAATCACAAACACATTCACACCCACAAACTCACACGCACTCACATACACACAAACCCTCCCATTTTCTCTCTCCCACGCACTCTCTCTCAGACACTCACACACACATGCACAAACACACACACACACACACAAACATAGACACAAATGCACACACACTCAACTTCCCTCCAATCCCTCCACCTGCACTAGAACCTGCACTCAAACAGATGCAACAGACAAAACACATACACAAACAGGCCTGCACACTCCACATCCCTTGACTCCCGACAGACACACACACACACACACACACACACACACACACACACACACACACACACACACACACACACACACACACACACACACACACACACACACACATACACCAATTCATGCATGCACACACTTAAATTAACACACGCACACACACACACACACATGCAAACACAGTATTAGCCGCATTACCTGTGAGTTGCCTGCAGGGCTATTTTTGCCTTTTATGCTGGCCAAGAAACAGTGTTACAGCGAGAGACAAGATGGGGGGCGGGGCGAAGAGTGTCGTTGAAAGGCACCTCTGTGGTCATCTCTAAGTGATTGAAGAATGTTTTTAAAAAGCAAAGAGCTTTGACCTGGATACTCTGCTGGCTAGGGGGAGTTTGAGGGTCAATCAGCAGACCTTCACAGCCTGTAGCACTTCTCTGGCTGCTTAGCTTCTCTGGAAGAAGCTATTGCTTCTTCCAGAGAACAAGAACAAGAGACAAACAGAACGTATGCAGATGCCGAAACAATTGAGGCAAGACCAATGAAAGAGTAGAGTTCACATGCCTTGCTCGCAAGGTGTTTATTTCCCACCAATGAAAACAAGACAGACCATGAAAGCAACATTAAACGTCAGCTCCCGGTCCAGACGAGCATCTGATGCGATTGAGGCGTTGATCTTAAATACAAACACCAAGGGAGCAAGAGCACAGTGTGCAGACTCAGCCTCTTTCATACACAGCCTCCCTGGACGCAGCAGCGAGCGGCTTTCATTCTGCTGGTTTCATCATATCCATATCTGCTGCCTTCCAGCTCAGCCTGCCAGCCCCCCCTCCCACAGCCCCCACCCTCTCCTCTGTCGCCATGAGTTCAGGGGGCCAGGCTGATGCCGTAAGCACTTACCTCAAACACTATTTCGAGGTATTTTGAGGTACATTTCCACATAGCTGGATAGGTTTACTCTTTGGAGGCTGGCTTTCGGTTCGGACGTGGAGGAAGCTGGAATGAGTGTGTGCCAATCCGGGATAGATCTATTGGCCACTTAGATAGGGCTTAGATTGCCCAAATGTTCGATCTACATGAACGTCCCCCTGTATTCCAGCCCCAGGAAGTGCCTTGGGACACCAAGATGACGACGTTGATGATGACGATGAAGATGATTATAATGATTACAAATCTGACTATGATTATGATGTCATTGCCATGTGGACCCTCTCCGTCTACAGATTGGTTGGGGAAAAGACCGAAAGTAAATTCCCACCAACTACCTTTAACCACAATTTAGTTGTACCACTAAATTGTTGTAAACGGTAAACAATAGATAAATGCACCTGCTGGCTGGGCAAAGAGTGCCAGCGCACCCTTTACACATAATCATTACTGCAAGACGCCGCGGCCAGTGGGAAAACAGTGAAGATAAAGTCAGCAGTGCTGCTTTGGCTCCAGTGTGTTTATTTAGCAAACACAAGTTAACACAAAACATCAATGAGAAACACATGATGGAATGCACAAAGCAACAGTGTTTTAAAATAATAACACACCATAACACTATATTTGCTGAAAAATATGCATATTAGACAATAATATAATGTACAATTTCCCCTGTTATTGTAAATAACAGGGGAAATTATAAAAAATACTTCTGGAAACTAATCCCACCTACACCCTGCAGTACCCTCGCTGAACGTCACAGGTACAAAACACGGCGCTACCCCCGCTGTGAGGTAGAGAGATACTGTCGTTTTCTTCTTCTCTCTCCTCCATAAAACTCTTGGGGAGAGTTAGGATGTCTGGGTGTAGTGCGGGGAGGTGGACTGAGAGACGCACGCAAAGCAGACGGGAGGCGGGTGTGGGCGGGCGGACAGGGAGCTGGGGGGTTTGGTAGTGGGGGGGGTTTGAACGGCGTGTAAGTGGGTGTGAGGGGTGTCTCGCCTGACAGCCATTGCTCTGCATATCCGGCAGAGCAGCCGGCGCGACACGCAAAACAACAGTGAGTCGGTGTCCTCCATCCGGCAGAAGAGAAGCGGCCATTAGCGACAGAATACCCAGCATGCATCCTCCCACGCCCCCATGCCCCTCTTATTGCACACCGGTCGCGCCCGGGGAAGAAGAAGAAGAAGTAGAAAAAGAAGAAGATGAACACCCCCACATCCCACAGGGATGTCGGGGGGGGAGAGGGGGGGCTGCGGGGGAGACGTGTGTTTCTGTCAGTCATTATTAGGTCGGACGCCATTAGAAGAGATGTCATAACAGTCCTGTGTGAATGTGAGGAGTGTCTGGCGCAGTCTGCTGGCATCCATCCGTCACCCACCTGGGGAAGAACGTCCTGCCATATGCGTTCACTCCCGTACGCTCTCCACCGCCTAGTGAGGGCTGCGGTTACGTTCTCAGAGTTATTGATTTTTCTTTGCACAGCATCATTCTCGTACTCGTGTTTATTCTCCCGTGCGGCTCTGTTGGGGATACATGGCGACTGTGCATTTGATAGGTTTCGACGCCGCACTGGTGTTGTTGGGACTGTGAGTGTGTCGGAGTGTGGTGGTGTAGTAGTGCAGTCGTAGTCGCAGGAAGTGTATGACTTTGGCTAAGGAGTTTGGCGAGTGGCGGAAAAGGAAGTGTGATTTTCGCTGGTTTTGAAAATATAGATGTTAACTACCCATGGCTAAGTGTGCGGCTGATAACTTCTTGGTGACATATGTAAGTACAATTAAAGCCTGTTTTTTTCACCATCTGCGTCGATTCTGTTATGAATACGCTGCGTCACGGCGCCATCTGCTTAGTCTAATAAAAAAAAACTGTTGCATCCATCAATAAAGATGTCCACACGCCGAACGGAAATGTTCTCGTCTGGAGAGAAAAACAACAAAACACGAACATATGGTTCCTTCACAGAAAAGGTATTATTGAAGTTATAAATCTTTAAAGGGTTCAGTTGCTTAAAAGTCTCACACACACACACACATGGGGTTGGTCCTGTTGAGATTGATTTGTGTCTTTATGTCGAGGGCAAATCTAGAACGAAAAATAAAATTAACAGATATAATGCATTTGAACTCAACAGTACCTTCCATTTTGGCAGCATTTCCACCCCTGTCGATTGGTTTTCTCTTGGTGCCATTAATTTTGTGTTTGGGCCATCCTATGAGAGTAACATTTGTCTCTTTTGTCGAGCGCAAAATGTTTTGCCTTCAAATTGATTAAATGGTTGTTACATCAACAATGATCAACAAGGCTGAAAAGTTTTAAGAGCCCAAACTTTTTTCATATTACATAATTAAGATTAAAATTATATTCATTCCAATTAAATTTTTTACAAATCAAGAAATAACATTGCTTTAAAAGTCTTTGAGAAGAAAATAAACATATTTTTTTTATGTTTCTACAAACACCCCGCGTAGCAGAACTCATGGTTGAGTAAGTGTCTGTGAATAATTGGAGACAGTGAACTTTTGAACTTTTTGACAGATTTCGAAAACAAGCCATCTTTTATTTTGCTAGAAAGGAATTTAGACGAAAAGGCTATGGTCATGGACTGAGGGCACATTGTGGAAGACGGTCTTCCTTATTTTTGGCTTTAGTTATCAGTTATGAATTGATGCACATTTTATTTCATTACAAGGCTATCTTTTACTTTCAAAACTCCAAAGTAAATGAGCACATGGGCTTTACATTGTGATGGCGTTAGAACTGAACTCACTTTTTTATCTTTTATCTTATCCAGAGCATTTTTTCTTTGGAATATTTGTGTTTGCAAATTCTACCTATAAGCCACTCCGGAAAATAAGCAGCAGTAGGCGAACAGTTTGGTTCGTAAAATCGGGATATGAGCCGCTGTCAGGCCAAATTTGTACCGGTGCCAAATTTGTACCGGGCACGTCATCAGCTGTCCGTTGCCTGGCAACGGACAGCTAGTTACGTAAGGGTTGTCCGTTGCCGGGCAGGTTTCAAAAAACATTCGCGCTCATGTTGCCAAAGACGGAATAACATAATACAGTTAACGGATCGCTAGATAACACTTGTTTTTACTTTATATTTGTATTGTATTTAATTGTTTAATCAAATTTAGCTAGTAAATTGAGTGTTTAAAACGGGTTTCAAAAAACATTCGCGCTCATGTTACCTTTCCCCTTGCTTCATAGATCCTGCCACTACCAGCCGTAATCTCTTCATTCCCTCACCTGAGCGTCCTTGTCAATCTTCCCACCTGTGTCCTTCTTTCATTGTTGTTTGCCAGTTCTGTCTATGCCATTTCGTGAAACTGAGATTCTTTTGTATTTTTTTATTAATATACCTTTTTGTTATATATCCCAGAGATCCTGTCGGCTTTGGGTCCTATCCTTTTTGTTCTTGCCGCCCTGTTAGCACTGGTCGTGAAAGATGTAGGATTTCTGCGTGGACTTTTGTGGCTTTCGGATCCAAGCGCTTATGTGGTTGACGGATCGCCAGAAAAGGAAAAATGTCATTTTTAATCGCCATCCAAACTTACTACTATTATCAGTGTCCCTCAACTGACTACCTCGATGGCATCTGTCTTGCATGTTTATATTCACAGATAGATCTCGGGAGCGCAGGATTGTGATGAATGTCTATCTAAAGTGACATAATAGTCGCTGGAAGTTTGAAATGACAGACTGATGTTCAGGCCGAGGTCGAATTGCTAAATATTCCGACCTGTATCTGATTTAGTACCGCATCTGATAGTCACACAAATCAGAATTGAAAAGACCAGATTCCGTGGGATTTGTGGCACATAAACACTGGCACACACACAGAATAAACCTGGGAACCGCTTGCCTGCACTAAAATATAAAAATATATAAAAATATGTACATCAAATGAATAAAGTGAGTCATAAAAACTCTTAAAACTCATGAATAGGGGCATGTTCTGAGGGTATGACACACAAACACATACATAGACACTTGTACACGCACACTTGCACAAACACACGCACACTTGCAGACATAACCAAGAGCTGTTGGTCTGCATCCATTGTGCAGAGTGAGGCCGATCTTCAAGTTGAGAGACCAAGCACCAAGAACAACCCAGGGCTGAGAGCGAGAGAAAACAAACTGGGGGGTGGAACCTTGAAGATCAGAAGTATCAGACAGTTTACCCTCACCATGTTGAATATTTTATCTCATATGTACCACATCGGCTCTCGAGGGATTTATGTAACAACGGTTGCGATCTATATTTTTATTCTTATCCGGAGCATTGAAACCCTGAAGCAAATGTAAATAAAAAAGATTGTTATGGATTTATTCATGCCATTGTACCGAATTCAGGGTACTTTGCTTGCAAATGCCAAGCTCAGGATGCTTGTCGCTACGTTTAAAACCTGCACTTTTGGTTGTGCTGGATGAACCACCATTGAAGAATCACTCCAACCTCCTCTGCTCTACTGTCAAGGACGCATAAAGTCTGAAACCTAACGCCTTGGTCATCACCAAGATGAAATCAACTCCTCCGTCCCTTCCTCTTACCTTGATTCGTTTCGGAGAGAATGGGGGGATGGGACAAAGCAGTGACCAAACGTTGGGTACACTCTAGATATTGCTTAGAAGCGCCCTCCCCCACCAACACCAGCAGCCCGCTGATCGGTGAACACAGCCAGTAGACAGCATGCATCAGAGGAATGACCCTGCTACACACTCATTCAAACCCCATAGGATGGATAGTACATGATAGACATATGGTGTATATGATGGGCAGATGGTCAGTATGGTGTGTGTATGTATATATATACATACACACACACAGTTATCAGCAAAATAAGTGTGTGTGTAGCCGTGCACGTCACATTTAAACAGTGCAAGTTTGCTTGGTGTGTGTGTGTGTGTGTGTGTGTGTGTGTGTGTGTGTGTGTGTGTGTGTGTGTGTGTGTGTGTGTGTGTGTGTGTGTGTGTGTGTGTGTGTGTGTGTGTGTGTGTGTGTGTGTGTGTGTGTGTGTGTGTGAGAGAGAGTGTTGTAGGTTTTAGCACTTTCTGAACTGCTGACCGGAGTTCCTGAAAAAGATTTTTCTCTCCTTTACCAATCTCTCTCCTGCTGAGCCCCGCTCCTCACGCAATAAATGTCCCTGCATCGATGTGTGGGTGTGTTTGTGAGTGTGTTTGTGAGTGGCTTTGTGAGTTTGTGTGTGCGTGAGTGTGCGTTTGTGTGTTTGCTTTTGTGTGTGTGTGTGTGTGTGCTTTTGTGTGTGTGTGTGTGTGTGTGTGTGCGCGTGTGAGTGTGGGTGTGTCCGTGTATGTGTGAGTGTGTTTGTGAGTGCCGTGTGTGTATGATGTGTGTGTGTGTGTGTGTGTGATAGTGTGTTCATATGTCTGTGTTTGTGAGTGTGTGTGTGTGTGTGTGTGTGTGTATTTGTGCCTGTGTGTGTGTGTGTGTGTGTGTGTGTGTGTGTGTGTGTGTGTGTGTGTGTGTGTGTGTGTGTGTGTGTGTGTTTGAGTGTGAGTCTCATGATCTTGACTCATGACCCTGTCTAGTGAGGTGGAAAGGGGTAACCGTGGTGATCCGTCTCCCTGTGAGTGATGCAGGCCAGGATGAGGGGACAGGAGGGGGAGCTCTGGGGACCGGGTCTGGTTATTACCTCTCTGCCTGTCCGTCTGTCCTGGCATCTGCCAGCACCAGCGGACACCAGGTGGACTCTCCCTATCAATCTCTGGGGCTTCTGTTTGCTTTTAATAATAAACGCTTGATTGAATGTGTCTTAGCTTTGGTCACTGGGATTTATTTGCCATGGCCTCACACTGTGACCAATGCACAATCACAAACTCTCTCTCTCTGACTCTCTCTCTCTCTCTCTCTCTCTCTCTCTCTCTCTCTCTCTCTCTCTCTCTCTCTCTCTCTCTCTCTCTCTCTCTCTCTCTCTCTCTCCCTCTCTCTCTCTCTCTCTCTCTCTCTCTCTCTCTTGATCAGGCCAGTTCTTCTCAGCTTTAGAGCAATGACAAAGAGG
>NC_082392.1:12598348-12619121 GCF_031168955.1 Gadus macrocephalus
ACACACACACACATGTGCACACACACATACACGCACACACACACACCTGCACATAGACACGTGCACGGACACATCCACATAAATGTACACACATGTGTGCGCACACACGCATACACGTGACGCAGGGGTGGCTACATAGACAACCATGCATGTGGATACCCACACCACACAGACACACACACATGTGTAAGCACAGATACAGACAGACACATGCATGCACACACACACACACACATGCACATGTAGGCATGTAGTCACACATACATACAAAACAGATCTTTTGATGTAGCCTTAAAAGACTAGAGAAAATCTGTTTTTTAAATACAAAGAGACACAAGCACATGCCTTTCCCGCTCTTCATAAATAATATTGAGAAGATACAGAGTTGACATTATTAAAGTAAAGATTAACGATTATTAAAATGAGGGTTGAAACATCAAAGAGAATGGAAAAAGATACCCGATACCACATGCATAACTTAATATACACTGCTCAGTGTTTTTTGCTCCAGCCTAACAGTGTATCCACGTTCCTATAAATGTATGAGTACTGTTATAATAGACCTTTGAGTGGTTCATTAGCTGTTTGGACGGGGATGGTGGTGACACATTTGCCGGTTCTTTATGACCCAGAAATAGCTCACACATTGCTCTGTTTTTCCATCAGTCTGTGCATACACACATCATTGTTACAGAAATTAAGTAAAAAACAGCTAAATCAAATTGGAATGTTATTCCCTTCTATCAAAAGGGCTTCTATCAAGAATAGTATGTGAGATTCAGTGTGTTTGGAGTATGCTTCTGGGTGTAGTTGTGTATATGTTTATGTGGTTTATGTTACTTGTCTTTATTTGTGTGTGTGTGTGTGTGTGTGTGTGTGTGTGTGTGTGTGTGTGTGTGTGTGTGTGTGTGTGTGTGTGTGTGTGTGTGTGTGTGTATGTTTGGTGTGCATTCACTGCATTGTGCACGCCCATGTGGATGTATACGTCGTGTGTCTTCCTCTACCTTCACAAATATGTGCAAAAAACATTCAATCAACAAACACATGTGTACAGATGCTGCAGATGGGTTCAACACGTGGACATGGTCACGCGTGTGGGTGCATGAGAGTGTGAGCTCAAGCCGTGCACCTGGGGGTGTCTGCTTATGCAATGCGACAAAAAATACAATATATATATATATATATATATATATATATTATACTGGCTCATGATAGGCCCCACGATCGGTGTAGGCCCAAAGCAATGTGATTTTTGGTTTTAGGCCTACAAAGACCAGAGGCCTATCATGAGCTGCAGTATTTAATATAGATAATATATATTAAATACAGGCCCCTGATCGTCGTAGGCTTCAGCCCAGGTAAGCCCGTGCATGAATCGATTTGAATCACAAGCCAAAACATTCCTCTAGAATGTGATAGGGTTAGCATTTTCTTGCCTCATGATAGGCCCCTGATCGTCGTACGCCCTGCTTCAGCCCAGGTAAGCCCGTGCATTAAGGCGGCCTTGCTCCTATGCAAACAGATAAAAATAGTTGCACTCTTTATCCACAATGATAACTACAAGAAGGCCACAGCCAGTGGGAGAGAGTGGAAAGTTAAAGTCAGAAAAGCTGCCCAGTCTGTTGATGGAGCCAAGTCACAAATGAACACCAAACACCAGTGGATACATTACAATTAAAAAGATGATGGAATGTACAAAGCTACACTATTTTTTTAATGATAACAAGCCATAATGCTGAAAAATATTAATAGTTTATTTATTTATGATCAATCTAAAAAAAAAAATCCCACGTACTACCTTAAACTGCTGGTGAGTCTGAATTAGCCTTTGGTTCAATCCAACCATCTATCTATACCTCTCGAGCTCTACCTATATTTACCTCTATGTGTCTGTATGTCTATATTTTGCTCTCTCTTTCTTAGCAGTGCATTTCACACAAATATGTGGCATGGAACAGCTGAGCTGATTCACCTCCTTGTCAACGGTGAGATTCGAGCTTGTGCTATCGGAGGGATGCGTTGACCAAGGTGTTGCTTAGAGAGCCACCCCCCAAACGCACCACCGCCACCCATCACCATCCGTCACCACTAAGAAAAGGAGAATATCCAACAAGGTCTAATAATACAAAAATAATAATGATGACTTTTTAATCTATTTGTAATTTTAACCTGGGTTCACCTAGCCTTGTTAGCAGTTGTTCACTTAGCCCCGTTAGCTTGTTAGCTTGATAAGCAAGCTGCTGATCTCTCAGGAAGGTCATCCCAGCACAGCCACAGTTCTTGAACATCCCCTCACGATATCGTATTAACGCCGATTAGCTGTTGTTTGCACTTTCGCGGTGCTTTATTTGCCCTCATTTTGATTATTGTAATTCACCTATCCATATTAATTACATGTTTGACGCAGGAGGAATTAATGAATATATTATGAATAGGAATAATTCATTCGGGATCTGGGATAAATCCCCAATGTAACAACAAAGCCCAAAAAATTTAAATTTAGAATAAAGGGTGAATGAAAGTCCATAGTCATAGTGGGTTCAGTGTGTGGAGAGAAAGCATGACGTCATCAGAACATCATCCCTATGCCAACTGTGGCTAAGGATATGAGTGGCCCCTTGACACTTTTCACATATCTGAGCTCTTTGTATGTGACATAGCAGGATATAACTGTGCAGAAGTATTCGAAAACAACCCTCTTTCCGTAATGTAAAACATTTTAAAAAGGCCATTTCAGAGACAAAAGGCGACAAAACAAGGTAATCAGAATCAATGTGGCACTTTTGAAGCTGTGTGTATCAACCCATGCTCCCCTAGGGCTGGATATTACTCTGATGTCCGTGCTCAAAGGTGGTTCCACTCTCAGTATGACAGCGCAACACTAAAATGATCCCCATTTAGTTTTACCCTTGATCATTGATGATTTGTGATGGGTGATGGGTGTGATGGGATTTCCCTCTACCCACAAACACACAAACAGAGCTACACACAGGTGTACACAATTGTACACACGCACACACACACACCTGTGACTCACCAACCAGCGGTAAACAGACACAGTATCTGTAACCGAAGGCTGTTTGAGGTCCTCATGAAGTTTAATGTTATGTAAAGCCACTTTTGCTTCCAACAAACCTGAAACAATGGCCAGAATCGTAATGGTGGCAATGACGGCTGAATCCTATTACCGAGTGTGAATAATACAAATGATATAGGAGCTTAATTTGGTTAAGGCATTATTAAAGGTTTAGCCTTACAAATTATTATGTAGCGTTTGTTTGCTTTGCTCTCCGGGAAAAATATAACCTTAGAGAAACGTTTATTGCGCCCAACTTTTTATTGTCGAAGTATCTAACTAAAGGTTAACAAGCTGCAGGCAGTATCTCTTTTACAAACGTAACAAAGAGAGAGCGCAGGAATGCAAAACTGAAAATCACATCATATATAATAAGAATAGCGGGACACAATTCTAGTGGCTAGGGCCGAAAGGTTCTTGGTTTGATGCCCAATGTATGCAAATTATCCTTGAGCAAGGTCGACTATACCTTGTCTTTAATGAACCGTGTCTGAATCCCGGGAAGGCCTTCTGGACACCAGCAAAATCTATAAGAGTGATATAACACAATCATATTGTAAAGAGTGATATAACACAATCATATTGTAGAGAGTGATATAACACAATCATATTGTAAAGAGTGATATAACACAATAATTTTGTGAAGAGTTATATAACACAATCATATTGTAAAGAGTGATTTAACACAATCATAATGTAAAGAGTAATATAACACAATCATATTGTAAATAGTGATATAACACAATCATATTGTAAAGAGTGATATAACACAATCATATTGTAGAGAGTGATATAACACAATCATATTGTAAAGAGTGATTTAACACAATCATAATGTAAAGAGTGATTTAACACAATCATAATGTAAAGAGTTATATAACACAATCATATTGTAAAGAGTGATTTAACACAATCATAATGTAAAGAGTAATATAACACAATCATATTGTAAATAGTGATATAACACAATCATATTGTAAAGAGTGATATAACACAATCATATTGTAAAGAGTGATATAACACAATCATATTGTAAAGAGTGATATAACGCAATCATATTGTAAAGAGTGATATAACACAATCATATTGTAAAGAGTGATATAACACAATCATATTGTAAAGAGTGATATAACACAATCAGATTGTAAAGAGTGATATAACACAATCAGATTGTAAAGAGTGATATAACACAATCAGATTGTAAAGAGTGATATAACACAATCAGATTGTAACTGTCCCGACAGATGAGAGGCAGAGCGTGTGGAGGGGAGGTGCAGTCTCGGTGTGTTTTGAACATGTTCCCGCTCAGTCTTTAGACCCCCCCCCCCCCCCGAACACACACCCCCGTCGCCCGCCTGTCCGTCAGCCCGCCTGGCAACATAATTAGAGGGCTTACAGCTACAGTATCCGCCCGGCGGGATTCGCTACACATGAATGGCTGCTCCACTGCCTTTACGCAATCAAACACAAACCCCCTACTTCATCCTGTCTGGCCCTTCAGCTGCAATGAACTTCACTGTCTCTTTAGAAGAACCAAGACTGACTCTCTCTCTGCCTCCCTCCCTCTCCCTCTCTCTCTCACTCTCTCTCGCTATCTCTTTAAAATAGATCCAGATGGTCTTCTTTACACACACACACATACGCACACACACACACACAGACACACACACACACACACACACACACACACACACACACACACACACACACACACACACAAATACATTCAAACACACGTAAACATACATACACACAATATGGGTTTGCAGGCATGCAAACCCACAGACCTTCATATGCACACACTAAGATGCATTTCTATAAACCCACCCACACACACACACACACACACACACACACACACACACACACACACACACACACACACACACACACACACACTGCCCCCGGGGGAGCAGATGGGCTCTGGGGACAGCTGTTTAGGCGAGGCGGGCCCCACAGTGGAATCACAGAGGCCCTAATTGTTTTTTAATGTGCTCCACTAGAGTGAGGGTTTAGGAGGGTGGCATGCATATTAGCCTGTCTCCGTGGTCCTCACATGCTGCGGCTACATGGGTTTGTTATGCCGCTTTTCCACCGCACATGTAGCTCGACTCGACTCGACTCGACTCGACACGACTCGACACGGTAGAAGCACGGGTCGTTTTCCACCGCAAATAGTACCTCCTGGACGTGGGCGGGGTCGGCTGCACGAAAGGGCCGTGACTTATTTTTGTACGCGACGCAAACAACACCTACGCAACCCACACATGGACAGAACCCACATAACAACAATGGAGGACATCGATGCGATGGTATTCGTGTTCGTATTATTAGCTGGCATGTTGAAGAAGTGGAATATGTTGGCTGCGGCGCTGCTATGGCTGTTACCAGCATGGTTGCCATGTCGCTCTCGTGGCTTCGTCACACTCTCTGGCCAATCAGTGGCCGGCCGTCTGCCGACGTCACCTTTTAGCATCGGCTCAGCTCGCTTGGAACCTAGAGCGAGGCGGTACTAAAAAAAGCAGCCACTTCAGGTACCAGATACCATGTTTTCGCCATGGAAACGGCAAAAATGCGAGCTGAGTCGAGTCGAGTCGAGTCGAGTCGAGCTGGAATGTGTGCCCCTATCTAGGAGCAGTGTGTTTATGTGTGTGTGTGTGTGTGTGTGTGTGTGTGTGTGTGTGTGCGCGTGTGTGTGTGTGTGTGTGTGTGTGTGTGTGTGTGTGTGTGTGTGTGTGTGTGTGTGTGTGTGTGTGTGTGTGTGTGTGTGCGCGCATGTGGTTGTGTGTGTGTGTGCATGACCCGCATTAATTAACGAGCAAACAACCTTAAACAATCAATACGGCGAGGCAGGGGGGTTGATACAGCATTTTGCGGAGGGGCCTGGACAGATAAATTGGGATCAAACTAATGTTTAACCTCTTAATTAATCGTTCTCAGTGTACTTGTACTTCGTAAAAAAAATACTTACATATTCATTTTACTCTCCGGGCTGACGCAACACGCATGCCAAGCGATTACCTCTGTGCAGAAGTCTTTTGTGCATAAAAGGCGTCCGTTCAATTTGTTCTATTTATCGTGGCGCCCAGGTGGCCTCGCCTGTGACCTCCACAGCCCTTACTCTTATTTTTCGACTGCACTTACCTCAAGTGGGCTCTTACCGGTGGAGCGCTTAAAAGCAGAAAATGTAAATGATCCTTTCTGTATCACAATGAGAAGGGGTCTTTTTGAGAGCCCTTTTAGTCCCACGTTCACCTACCGGGAGAGGGCGGCCAATCAATCATTTTAATGCTAATTGTTTACAATTGCAAGCAAGTACAATTAGCTTTATGGAGAGAGATTTTGGAGAAAAATAACTGTGTAACTACTATCTATAAGAAGCTAATTTCAATAAGTAATAATGAATTCACATTTGATTCTCACCTTTTTGACTCGAAACAATTTCGTTAATTGCAAATTGTACTGCTTAATAGTGGCAAAGTCACGCCCCTTCCGGTAGAGCCCATGGGACCTATGAGATCGAAAATTATGAATGGGTTTCAATGGAGAGAAAGTAATTATTTTCTGGTCCCAGTCTTTATATGCCCTTGATTACACATATGTTTGTGGATTTAAATGATAGTTTGTCATGTCAAGAGTTTGACTGTTTATTGTGCAATTGTTGTTCAGAGAACACAATGAGACAGACTACACGTCTCGTATGTGACGTCACACTCCCTGCGACTGGCGTTGACAAGACCGACAATCGGCATAACTGAAACTCTCCACATGCCCTGACTTATAATGATTTTCACCTCTTTCGGTGCATTTATTCTCCCCTTGGAAAAAAGCTGTGAAGTGGAGCAGAGAGATCGACATGAGTTCCAAGTGCGGTTGGTGACGTATATCCTTCGCATCAAAAGCAGCGAAGAGCTGTAGTTCACGAAGAGGCCTCACACAAAACCTTATCAAACTTCTTCGCAAAGATTTTTAGTTTTCTTTGCATGAAAAATTATCATTGAAATCCACAAACAACATATGTGTAATCCAGGGCATATTAAGACTGGGACCAGAAAATAATTACTTTGTCTCCATTGAAACCCATTCATATTTTTCGATCTCATAGGTCCCATGGGCTCTACCGGAAGGTGCGTGACTTCGCCACTCTATAGCTGCATACCTTCTATTTCTACCTCTGCCTTCCAGTAACAGATCAAAAAGTTATTTTTGGAGCTACAGCCGAACCCTTAGCTCAACTGTCAGAGAACGTACAAAAATAAATAAAACATGATCAAACAAATGTGTCCCCCTATAGACCCCCATTCCTCCAAACAGAGAGCTATCGATCCAGGCAAATAAAGCTAAAAAAGCGAAGATTACTAATATAGTGGAGGAACGTGAGGAAGAAAGGAACACAGAGGAAGAGAAGACAGCACGCCCAGGGCACTTTAATAGCTGTCATCCAGAGAACAATGGCTGCCAACCAGGGACACCTGCAGCGAGCGAGGAGGAGAGCACGGTAAACGATGGGAGGGAGGGAGCGGGGAGGGTACACAATGGTCCTGGCGGCTCAGAATATCACACTATTTTTATTCTCTAATTGCTTTACTGCGCAAAAAAAAGATGATAATGCGCTCACGCTTTCATTAGCCAAAATAGTTTCTCACATTCTCTCACATTTAAACTATTTTCCTCGGTACACAGGAATAGTACACTGTGATGGGAAGTGTGATAGCAGAAACATCATATACACTCGATAATTTGGAATGCTCTAGATTTATAAATAGAAAAGTAATCCAGCTACAATACTGGTCTATAGCTGTCCAGCAATTTGAGTTTTCAATGTTAATATAGACAACGATTTTCTTTCAGCCACCAAGCAGGCACTAATAGTGAGAGACAGGGAAGACCTTCTTCTAAACATGTCACCAGGGACCGATTTGAACCAATGAAAATAAAGCTATATTGTTGACCCTCATCTTCACCAGATGAGGCACTGTCCCTTTAATTTTGTTACACTTTAATTTTGTAAAAAAGGTTTGTTTCCAATTTCTCAGACATGTTTATATACCAATGCGTAATTTTTTAAGGTAGGATAGTGTAGCGGCTATGATTATTAATAAACCAGACCAAAAGGTACTCGTTCGATCCCCAATGTCCTCAGCCTACCTATAGGCGTTAACGATGCCTGCCTTCCTGCTCCTTAATAAGTATTATGCTGAATGCAAGGTAACCTGTGCAGGAGGTCACCCATCAGTTCCGCTGTGATCTTAACACTGACAGAGCTGAGAGCTTGAGACGCTATGAAGAGGAGACATCTTTTTCCTAGACAGTTCTTTGATAATCCCGATTTGACTGGCAACAAAACACACTTTTTATCCGGTGCGCTAAAATTGTGTTCTTTAGAAGAAGAAAAAAGGATAGTGGATGATGTGTCAGAATTTCTAATAACAGTGAAACTGCAATTTTTTTATGGTGAGGTGTATTTCATGAGTTAAGTGCCAAACGTGAGTCATTTCAGCAAGGCCTTTCAGGGTGAATCTTCATTTAGAGAGGTGAAATAATACCCCCATTCCGTCAGATGCTCTTAGCCACGTTGTTTCCACTTTATGTCTGTGTTCTTATGATTTACTCATACAGTTTAATTACCTGGCATTTATATAACCTTCAATGTGTCAGCGTGGCTTAATTTGATTGATCACAGAACAGCTCCTTCGGTTTTTATGCATACTTTTTTATTTTCTATTTGTGGCATTATGTTTTAGCACCGCCATCAGAGTTGTTAATTAATTGACTTGTGCTCACCTGTTAGGAAGACACACGCAGTCAAACATTATTGAAGTTATAAATCATGGATGTAAAAAACAAGAGAAACTGTGAATTACTAGTGTGGTGGGCATTGTACAAAGATTATTCACCGCAATTTGGAGTTACAAAAACATTTTATTTTTTTAAATGTGCTCCACCTTCTGATATGTGTCAGGATAAATCATTGCCAAGGGTTGTCTTCAAATAAAATCAGTTATGAAATAGTGAATTCTCGTTGAAGGTGTGTGTTTGAATAACCCATATACATGAACGGCTTAGAAGATAGATGTGGCCCAGTCTAGGGTAAATACTCTTGTGTTGTTCTGCTTTGAATGTAAATACATATAACCCTATCACTAACCCTATTAAATACTGCATAAATAATTACCTTAGTTAAAATGAACATCATTATCTTGGTTCACATGAAACTATTAGTAAACATGAACACAGAATTGAATGATAACTTGACCATTGGTTAACTGTTAATTAACTTAGTGAATGCTTAGTACTGTATTAACTCTTAATTAATGGTTCATTTGGCTACCCTTATTGCAAAGTGTCACCCAAAATATAATTTAGCAATATTTACACATCAAGTTATCACAAACTATACTTTTTAATGTTTGAGGCTGTGAAAGGCTTTGAGACAATGACAGGTAGGCCAAGAAATGGCAATGAGGCATGTATAATTACAATAAATATTAATTGTATAGTTTTATGTGTGTGTATGTATATAAGTTTGTATTGCACATGTTTATTTGTCATGGGATGCAAGAGTTGTTGGTGGTGCATGAACATCAGTGCAGTGTGTCTGTGTATGTGTGTATGTTGGTTTTCTCATTGAAAACTGCCTTTCATAGTCTAGCTGAGACATAACAAATATTGTAAGCACATATCGTCCAACATAATAATGATCCTGTTAGCTATTTAAAAAAGAACATGGAGATCGACTAAAGATATTCAGGACAGTTAACATTTATGTATTTGTCTGACAAAGGGTTTTTATTTTTCTCAATTTGTAATGCTCCGTTTTTCTTCTAATGCACTCTGTTAATTCATTCAAACACAACCCAAGCCTTTATGTAGCGTTCAGTCAGGCTAAAACCAAATTTAGCGTTTTTGTTCAGCCAAATGACGATATATTGGAAATAATTTACGTGACTGCAATTAAAAATGGTGTAGATTAAAGGCGTATGCGCGTGTCACGCACTATCCTTGAGGAGCCCTATCATGGATTGCCAAATATAATAATAGCAAAGGGAAAGAAATATTGTGATTTACTCATGAGAGCAGTTTTATGATTATAAATACCCTTTTAGCGGCCATAAGCCAAGACAACACGACCCAGAGGGCAGCTGTGCTCAATGTTAATGAGCAATGGAGCCGCTCTAATGCGCTGAGTGTTAAGATGCTACGCTACGTTGGGAGGAAATGTAGCAAAGGCGTGCTGACACTTCCTGATTGGTTCAGGACTTTCTTTACTTTCCATCACTTTTCGGAGAGCTGCTGTGTGCAATATGGACTGAACTGAACTGATTGACATGCTAAAACTTCATTGAACACAAATTATCATTCAACATTAGTGTTAGGGGATTTAGAGTAATCCGGTATTGTTATTGCTTTTGTTGTAACGAGTAATGTAGCTTTTTTTTTACCATAAGTAGAATAGGTTTTTAAAGAGAGAGAAAAAAGCATTAACACTGTTTCTCTTTTTTTTCCTAATTGGCGGATAGCTGTGAAACTCATATTTGTGTAGCTCAGCTGAAGATATGCTGGATTTATGATACAGTAAGGTACGCCGTGGAGGAAGATATCTTCCACAAAATGATAATTCTAGGACTTTTTAAAATAATCTGTTTACCTGCTGACTATTTTAATATTATCTTTGAAAAGTAGCATTACCCAACACTGTTCAACATATATATTAATGTGATAGAAAAATAGTCAGATAAAATGACCTTAACATTTTTCCTCAAACTGTATATAAGACTCATACTCATCATATTTAGTTGTAAGTTAAAAAAACTCTTACCTTGAAGTAAAACAGCAAAAAATACCCATAATCTTTTAACGACAAGGCCAGTAAAGTACTTGGCACTTAATTTAATAAGTTTCTCGCTCTCTCGCTCTCTCTCTCAGACAGCCCCCCCCCCCGCCCCACCAAGTACCCACTCTGAACTCCATAATAACCAATTGGCCCCAGAGATAAATGGTAAAAAGGTAAAATAAATAATTTAAACAAAACAAGGTTAAATGCCCGTCACCGGGTGGGCGGGCGGGAGGATCCTCCCCGGTTGGATGTTGTGTGCGCGTCGGCCCCCACATGACACCTGGCTGCAGTCAGAAGCGCGTTATTAAGTCAAATTAAGACCTGTTCGACGGGCCTGGCTGAGTGCTTGACCCTGTCTCGCCAGCAGCAGCCGTCTCATTGTACCGCATTAGGGGACCCAATTGACTCTGTCTGCTGTGTAAATTAAGGCCGCATCCCCCGACTAATGCACTGCATGCCCGCCGCCGGAGCAACAGATTTCTGTCCCGGTTTGTATTCAGTTATTTATTTTTCTTCCATAGTACCAAGGACTTGTTCTTCCCCAGAGATGCTGAGGCTTGCCTGAATGTTTCTCTAACTATGCCCCCCGTCTTCACCCTTTACTTCACCCTAATACTCCCGTCTGAACCCCAGCCTCCCCAGCTGAACAGTGTCTCTTTCTCTTCCATCTCTATTACCCTATTTTACTCTCGTCCCACCTTCCTCTCTCTCTCTCTCTCTCTCTCTCTCTCTCTCTCTCTCTCTCTCTCTCTCTCTCTCTCTCTCTCTCTCTCTCTCTCTCTCTCTCTCTTCATAACTCACCATCACTTCCCCTCTAGCTGTATCTTACTTTTCCCTTTCTCTCTATTTTGCTCTCTCTCTTTTATGCATTCTCTTCTGTTCCCCTCTATCTCTCTTACGTTCCCTCTCTCGCTTCCCCTCTCTCTCCTTCTCTTTCTCTCACTCTCTCTCTGGTTCTCTCTCTTTCTCGCCGTCCCTCTCTCTCTCTCTCTTAGGGAGCTAGGTTGGGAGTGAGAGGCAGTTAAAGAAAATGAGAGAGCATTGCAGGGCCATTAAAGCTGAAACCGACCACTGAAAATTAATTTGGCGCTCATTCTCCTGGTCCTCCACTGTCTTATTTCCTGGTTCAGGAGTTGTTCATCCTGATACCCCCTGTTCTTTGTTTAGTTTTAGTTTTTCCTTACATACGGTCGCTCATCCCACTCTGAAATTGAAATGCATACGTCTGCCTAATCTCTCTCATTAGCTCAAGTTATCTTTTACGAAGAATGTGACTTCAATTTGAGTCAATCACAGAGTTTCCGAGCAGTGCTGGAGTTAAGTGACCATTGCTAGGGGGGAACTACGATATTTCTAACTGGTGGAATTTATGTCCGCGATAGAGAATTAACTTTTACTGCTGCAGCAATCAACTCCTGAACTCCAAATTGTATTGTTTTGTAGCTTTTTATTATTTTATTATTATATTGATTATTTTTTGGTGTTGAGAATGTTTAGCCTCTCCATTATGCATTGACTTGTGTCTTTTCAATAGTCACGTTATCCCACAAATTGGTTGGAGAAGACAAAGTCAATTGATTGGGATACTGCAGTATTATTTGCAGCAATGCAACGCCGCTCTGAAAAAAAAAAAAGAGCGCTAATTGGCTTAGCGTTTCTTTAATTGTTCAGCGTACCGTTAACCTTTGAAGTGGCACAATGAAAGATTAGACGGTAATGACTTGAAATGACATTAGAGCAGGATTATCTGTCATAACACCAAAGGCCTTTGTAAGTGTCAGTAAACACGGTAATTGTCCCCACCCCTTTGTGTTCTCCCCGTTCTCTGAGCCCTTTCACAAACCGGCTCCTTTGAATAAGTTAGCCTGCAAGGTTCCCAGACAGAGAAAGATTGTCCCCCCGGAAAGCAATGAGCCTTATCTTTTTCAAACGCAAACTAGATTACAAAGCTAAGGAAAAAAACGAAGAAGAAAAAGTCAAGCTTATCACGGGAACAATGCAGAGATCGCCGCAGTTGATTCGGGTGGCTTGTGGTTGAAGGAGGAGGAGGACGCCCCATGCAGGCTCAAAGCAGAGGCTGATAGCTGAGAAGGTGGAAGTAATTAAAGAAGCTAGGCCTCGTTGAGGTGACACACCGGGTTCCTCTCCTCCCTCCCCCCTCTGCGGCTGTCTCTGTCTCGCCTCGACACCCATATTTACATCCCTGCGAGGACACCACACAACAAAGGCGACGCTACGGCATGACAAGATATAAACGCAGGTTTTAGACATGTGTGACACTGTTCCAGACACTATTAACTGTTATCCTAATGGCTCCCGGGTTCCTTGGAATATCCTTCACTCTTCGTCTATTACGATTAATTCAAAGGTGTCAGGCGCAGCCTTTTAGGAACTTTATCAACCGGTTTTAATGCAACAACTACCAATACTATAACTCGCGCTCTCTTTTATTTCATTATGTGTGTAAAACCTAACACCCTATAATATAATGTTCATTCCTAGATAGATATTTGAAGCCATTTATCCAACTTACGCATACATACAGGTTCACCAGGTACAAAGTCTGGGGAACGTTTGACATTACTTAGCTTTTGATGGTTGGTGTGGCTTGGAAGTGTATATGGTTGGTGCTAGTCTTGGCCCCAGTTTTGGGCCTCATTGTGTGCCCCAACTGTGGGTCTCATTGATGTTTTCCCAGCAAGGTTTCCATGGTGATATATCATCCAGAACAGATACAGTACATTAAGCAGCATACACCACCACGCATTAACAATAAACCTTTAATGTATCAACACTTCTCAATGGTTCCCATCTAATTGAACTCTCTCTCTCTCTCTCTCTCTCTCTCTCTCTCTCTCTCTCTCTCTCTCTCTCTCTCTCTCTCTCTCTCTCTCTCTCTCTCCACATCTTATGTAACCCACAACATCTCCTGCAAAAGTTATACTTTCTTTAGATGGAACTTAAAACGTCCATTCCGTTATAATTCATCATTTTCTTTGACCTCCAATTGTGAATCTATTTGCTGTCATTACAGCGAAGCACACATTGAATCGCTAACCGGTGGTCTTTGAAATCATGATTCAAATCAACTGAAATAAATCGTAACCTGAAACATGACATATCATTGGGGACACTTCCATAGATGTGCTGTACTGAGGGCGTGCACTACATTGTGACCTGCTTGTCCTCTCCCAAGTCATGATTGAAAAAATATGTTTTAAAAAATTGACAAGTTTTATGTATGTCTGCGCTGCATCGCTCCTGCATAATTCATCATGTCCCCCTCTCCAGCCGTACTGTTTCCTTCTGAGAGTTGCTTTAGCTCTGTTCTCCACAGCCTCATTATTTATTTTTGGCTGAAGCATACTACATCTCTCTGATTCACTGAAATTGTTTTTTTCTTTGTCCTTATGAGTGATATCAGCCACCATCCTGGAGACTGTAAATCAAGATATCTGAGATTGCGGAATTGTTGGACCTTGAAATGGACGGATGTAGCACATTATGTGTTCTGTGTTGTGCAATAACCACGGTGACACATCTTGTTGTACACGTGTTGTCGGATATTTTACGACATGCGACCAAAACCGTCGGGGCACATACATCTGTCACACTTTTTGACGGACGACATTTCCTCTTATTCTTCTGACCGTGACCTTTGAAACAATCGTTTAAAAAAAATCCCCAAAAAGAAAAAAAGATTGAAAGTATTCGTTGGGTGTTGCGGTCCGTCCGGCCGGGGGGAGTTGGAGCGTTGTGTGCAACAGGAGGGCGATGAGCGTTAAATCAGTGGTCCGGGGAACGGCAAACACCGCCATTAAAAGGAGACAGGCCCCCGCCCGCCACTCCAGCCCTGTCACAGCACCAGGCTGTGACCTTGATAATGGCCGCCAAGGTCGGACAGACGTCTGGCCTGCGGCCCCCGGAGGAGGATCTGTCACAGGCCATACACTGTTATCGTGGTGAATACATTTGTGAACGAGAACAGATTATAAAGGATAGTGCACTGCCTAGTTTTTGATGCTACAATGGTGATTCCATGATATTCACAATTTGACCTGTATGCAACATCAGAAAACAGAATGCTCTGTGATGTCAGGTACGCTATATTTAAAAAAAAGTATAAATAAATACAAAATAAAAACCGAGTTCATCAACAATTAATCAAGATGAGGTCATATGCTAAATGACTGAATGGTAATACCAGATATTAACAAAATAACACACTGATTTGAGATGGTTGGATGCAGTGTTTCACGCTAAACACGGTCAACAGTCAAGGCAGCCAAATATGTACATGCTTGACATACTATGTTCTGGAAGGCATACAATGCTATATTATCGTTGTTGTGCTACACATCAGATAACTGTTCACATAGTCCAATGGGGGACACAGAATAGACAGGTGTTCCTGATGTGAGGTTGTTGACATCTGTTGTTGTGATGTGTTGACAGGTGTGCGTGCGTGTGTGTGTGTGTGTCTGTCTCTGTTTAATGACATGATCCACATGAGGTAAAGAGTCAAGTTCACTTCCCTGGCCCATTATGCTCTTGGGCTCAGCGGGAACTTTTGTTGAGACATAATTTTTTAACGAACACCAGAGAGTGATATCCAAAACAGTTTGCTGTGAACAGACAACACGCACACGCACCCGCGGACACACACACACACACACACACACACATGAACACACACACATCGACACAACAACACTCAACAGTCACCAACAGAATGATAGGTATTCGTACTGTCATGTGTAGTCAAACACACACACACACACACACACACACACACACACACACACACACACACACACACACACACACACACACACACACACACACACACACACACACACACACACACACACAAATACACACGCTCTATGAAAGCATTCAGATAGTTGAAGGAACTTTTTTTGATGTAATTTAGTTTTAAATCAAAAAATGTAAATCACTGACCTAAAATTGACGAATCCCTTACTCATTAATTGATCTGCAGGCTCATCCTCTCCTGTCGTTGTGTTTGGCGTCTGGGTGAAAGACATTTTCTATATTTTTGTCACATTTTTTATCCCAAATACTACAAAGAACTTTGCAGTGCTGCGTATTATGTTACCCTATTTCTAAAATCCCATGGTAATAAGAATGTAAAGATCAATCATCACCTTTGAAGATCCATATTGTATTTTTCTTAGAGCACTATTACAGCATGATTCTATACCAATGAGTAAAATGCCTCTCTTCAATTGCTATCACTATTACACAACATATATATTTACCCTACGCTAGGAGTATCCCTCCATCTCAGGGAATCCCATACATAAATAGGTACATGGACTACAATACATTTACATTTTTACATTTAGGGCATTTAGCAGATGCTTTTATCCAAAGCGACTTACAATAAGTACATTTGTCATAAGAAGTGCAACAATATATCGCTGTCGATACAATAAGGATGTTCATAGAACCAAGTGCAAGTACAACAATCGCTAGGCTAACCAATTCCCTGTGTTACAGCAATGATGGCAGCTACTGCAGTTGTTACACAGTTAAGTACTATAATCCAATACAACACAATACAATACAATGTACAATGGAGGCCAGAAGGGGGAGGGTGGCTATGCAGAGTCGAGGTGGACTCTGAACAGGTGAGTCTTGAGTCTTTTTCGGAAGATGGTGAGCGACTCTGCGGTCCTGATACGATACAAAAAATGTTAAGCCTGCAGATACATCTGTATGGATCCCAAACCCTGTGGTTCAAAGCTGATTCGATAAGATCTGATTCAGCTCAGAATCAATAGGGTTTGATACATTTAATTGAACATATGAAATGAAAGAAATCGGCTTATTGCTTGAATAATGGCCCTTGCGGGTAGACCTAAGTAAAGTTCGGTCAGTGCCAAACCTTTGCTGCAAAGAAAATAATTAGATCTAATGTATAATATATAAGGGCTTAAGCACTGTGGGAAGTCTCGTTGACACATTTTTTATATTTTGCTTTATAAAACTACATATTTTGATTTGCGTTAGCAGCTCTATGGAGTAATATAGCCAGAGTAGCAGTTTAGAAATATATAGGATATTATGTGCTTTTGCTTATTGACACAGGTCGATTTCTAATCTATATTTTAGTAACCTTGCATTTCGACCAACAAGCACAACATAGGTTGTAGGAATTTTCGCTGCGTAACACAGGTCAATGTAGGCCATAACTCTCACCAATATTAACCGGAAACTTTATATCGAGTGCCGCGTATGTCTGGACCCAAACACAGACACGATTTACACCATCGACCAGGAAGGGTTGCGGGCCAGCAAAACGCTATGCTGTATTAGCTAACCTTCTTATTGTATGTATTATATTCTTGTTGCCTGTGTGTGTGTGTGTGTGTGTGTGTGTGTGTGTGTGTGTGTGTGTGTGTGTGTGTGTGTGTGTGTGTGTGTGTGTGTGTGTGTGTGTGTGTGTGTGTGTGTGTGTGTGTGTGTGTGTGTGTGTGTGTAATATGTGTGCATGTGTCGGTGTGTGTGTTTATGTGTGTGTGTTTATGTGTGTATTCGTGCACATGCTAGGGTGCATGTGTGTGCGAGGAAACATCTGGTGACATGTTCCAATAAACATGTCAGTCAAAATGTTCCATATTGAATACAACAAAAACAACAACCCAACAACTACTAGTTTACTTTAATTTCCTACCTGATGGATCTAATACAAAAACTGTACTGCATCGATGACCATCCAAACAAAAAATGTTCAGCTGTGGATCCACACCTGTTCACATATCTATCAAATGTGTGTATGTGTGATGCGTGGGTATGAGTGTGTGCCTGGGTGCTTGTGCATGTGGCTGTGTGTGAGTCTATTGCCGCTTTTCCACCGCACATGTAGCTCGACTCGACACGACTCGACACGACACGACTCGACACGGTAGCAGCACGGGTGCTTTTCCACCGCAAATAGTACCTCCTGGACGTGGGCGGGGTCGGCTGCGCGAAAGGGCCGTGACGTATTTGTGTACGCGACGCAAACAACACATACGCAACCCACACATGGACAGAACCCACATAACAACAATGGAGGACATCGATCACATTACTATTATTAGCCGGCATGTTGAAGAAGTTGGAGAAGTGGAACATGTTGGCTGCGGCGCTGCTATGGATGTTACCAGCATGGTTGCCATGTCGCTCTCGTGACTTCGTCACACTCTCTGGCCAATCAGTCGCCGGCCGTCTGCCGACGTCACCTTTTAGCATCGGCTCAGCTCGCTTGGTACCTAGAGCGAGTAGGTACTAGAAAAAGCAGCCACTTCAGGTACCAGATACCATGGTACCGCGGTGGAAACGCAAAAAATGCGAGCTGAGTCGAGTCGTGTCGAGTCGTGTCGAGCTGGTACCATGCAGTGGAAAAGCGGCATAAGTGTGTGTGTTTGTGTGTGTGTTTGTGTGTGTGTTTGTGTTGCGTGGGTGTGTGTCTCGGTGGATGTGCATGTGCCTGTGGGTGTGTGTGTTAGAGTGTGTCTGTGTGTGTGTGCGTGAGGGACTTCCCAGACATGTATTTTCTCTCATGTGTAGAGTAGAAAGTCAGGAGTTTGACTCACAGCCAAAACGATGTCTTCATTCCACCTGTAGGCATTCTTGAGCAAGTTCCTGAATTCACTGTAAGTCGCCTAGGGTGAAAGCATCTGCTGCATGACAAACTGGTAAATAGCAATAGAAAACTCAATGCACCACAACCATCCACCTCAAATAGTAGGGACACGCCACCTACCCTGTCAGCAGAGAGGAGCATAGGCTTGTGGTTTCAACACTGCACATATCACTGCTGCTCCTTAATGTATTGATTACTTAGACTGGAATGTTTGTTGTTTTCTAATGTAATCTCAATGGTTTAGACGCCATGAAATGGTCCAGTAGTTGTGTGTTTGACCCCAAGCTGGGTCCAAACCCCTTTGTCAGGACTCCTGCAGTCCATCTGTCGCCCTCTTAGAACAAGATGCCTATCCCCTAACAGCTCATTAATAGCATGTAGCGGAATTCACGTAAAATCGCTTTGGATTAAAGCTTTCTCTTAAGAAAAAAAGCTTACTTTCTGCTTAAGAGCATAGGCTTGCCTTTCTTCTCATTGTTGGGTCGAGTCAAATGGCAAAGAGTAGTCTGGCAATTAGATCTTGAATGAATGATTCAAGATTCTATTCAAAATCTTCTATGTTTGGATCAGACGATGAACATTTTTAAACAAATTGTGATTAGATTGGATCACACATTGGATTGGAAACAAAGTGCTTGGAACAATTCACCAGATAACAATCAGTTCCAGAGACGAGCTGACTTGACTATTCCTTCTTCATTCTTCTTGACACCCTGTGACCAGATGGGGCCCTCTATCACTGCTGGGAGGGCTAGTGTCTACGTGTCTCTCTCTCTCTCTCTCCCTTCTCCATCTCTGCGGGGTCTCTCCCCCCCTTTCTCACTATCTCCCAGCCTCTCTCTCCCTCCCTCTCTCCCTCCCTTCCTCCATCCCACTCTCTCCCTCCCTCCCTCCCTCTCTCCCTCCCTCCATCCCTCTCTCCCTCCCTCCCTCCCTCTCTCCCTCCCTTCCTCCCTCTCTCCCTCCCCCCCACTCTCCCTCCCTTCCTCCCTCTCTCCCTCCCCCCACTCTCTCCCTCCCTCCCTCCCTCCATCCATCCCTCTCTCCCTCCCTCTCTCCCTCCCCCCCCCCCCTCCCTCCCTCTCTCCCTCCCCCCCACTCTCCCTCCCTTCGTCCCTCTCTCCCTCCCTCCCACTCTCTCCCTCCCTCCCTCCCTCCCTCCCTCCTCCCTCCCTCCCACTCTCTCTAGAGGAGTTCAGAGTGCAGATGGAGGGGCCCCCAGTGGTCTCGGGGCCCTCGGCTCCCTGCAGAGAACACTAAATCCCCTGGGAGCCTTGCAGCTGTTGGCGGCCGTGAGGCCAGGTGAGCCTGCTCCTCTCTTGGGTCTGGCAGGATGGAGACCTCCAGCACCACCACCTCCTCTGGTGGGGTTGGTCTCCGTGTGTTCCCTCCATCCAGCATGATGGCCCCCAGGAGGCAGCCTCTCATGGTCACCTTGTTAGTGCATGGTATTGTAGGTGGGTCTCTGCTGGCCTCTCGCTGCCTGTGGTCCATGTAATGCATTCACTACATCAAATACAATAAAAAAAATCAATGCTATTTGAGATACATATTGATTTGTTACATTGTTTACATTCAATTGATATGGCTGATTGTATATGTGTAGATATATGTATTTATATGTATACATATAATGTATATATATATAATTTTTTAAGGGTGATCTATGTTAATTTTAAAATGCAAAGGCCGAATGAGCAGCACATGCATGTATGCAAAGTGTCCGGCACTCAGAGGAGATAATTATATAATAATTGTAATTATCCATAACAATATTTCTGCCGGATTTCCATAAAACACCTCAGACCCTGCGGTGCTGCCGTTGTGCTGTGTTATTTATGAAGTGTCACGGTTGATTACTCTGGAGTTTGGTCGCATCTCGAGAAAACTAATTATTTTCTGAAGCAACAACCGTGGTTGTTAGGACTATAGGGACCATCCTTCCCATTTTTCCCGTAGCCACACGTAAGTCTTTCCTCCTCTATTGACTGTCCAGGGTCATGTTTTAAGGAATATTCTGTGAATTTCTATGGAGACTTTTATAGAAGTTCACTATGGACCGTCAATGGTTCCACATATGAAGAACCTTGCACACAGGGAGTTTCATTAGTTGAGTTTCAAAGAATTCTGCTGGTAGTCAGGCTCAAGTTAAGGTCGAGATGAATTTAGTTGAATTTCTACATGCAAGCCAATTTGTTCGTAGATT
>NC_082392.1:12619221-12631721 GCF_031168955.1 Gadus macrocephalus
GAGAGAGAGAGAGAGAGAAGGAGAGAGAGAGAGAGAGAGAGAGAGAGAGAGAGAGGTGGTCTTTGTTGTGGCGATGGTGACTGGGGGTTGGAGGCTGGAGGTTGTGGTGGAGGTGATGATGCTGGTGGTGGTTATTGGTGGTGGTGGTGGTGGTGGTGGTGGTGACAGACCTGGTGGTGGTTGTGGTGGAGCTGACGATGCTGTTGAGGGTTATTGTGTTGGGCTGGGGAGAGGGGGGTGGTGGTGACAGACCTGGTGGTGGTTGTGGTGGAGCTGACGATGCTGTTGAGGGTTATTGTGTTGGGCTGGGGGAGGGGGGTGGTGGTGGGGGGTAGTGGCAGTTATGAAGCTGGGGGTGCGGGGATGGTTGTGCTAGCTGTTGGCGGTGGCGACAGTGGCGGTGGTGATCGATATCTCCCCGGTAAGCGCGGGTGGTGTTGGACTAATTGAGTGTCTGCCGGAGGCCGTCAGAGGGGGGACTCTCTCTGTTGGGCTGCCAGTCAGCAGGCGGCGGTCGGGCAGGAGGAGCAGCGGATGGAGACCTCATTACAGAGGTAATCACCATACGTTTAATGAAGCCCCCTGCTTCCTCAGGGAGGAGGAGGAGGAGGAGGGGAGGCTCGCGGTGGGAGGTGCGACCCTTTGAAGGAGAGCTACGGACACCGCGGATGAGGCGACGCACCGCGGCCTCTCTGTTCTGCCGCAGGTGGGGGCCGCCATGGAAGTGCTTAAAAAAGCAGGGGAATTAAATCCAACGGCCCTCACTGAACGTCGCTTGTCCAATCAAACGGCCGAACGAACGCCTTACAACCCAATCATAAAGCGTGGGCATTTTGCCCGACCTGTGTTTATGGAGCGCTAAGCAGAGTAAAGCCAATACTCCAACGCTCACCGTCTCGGGATCCTTTTCGCCTTGCTCAGTCACTTCACTTCCGATATTAAAATCACTCGTGGGCGTTGTCTCGCACCACCTGTGTTGTCTAGTCGGGTCACACTGTTAGACGGTAACCGTCAAGGCCCTGATATTTTTCAAACCAACTGAAAATTGCTGGTTTTGCAGAAGCTGTCGAACACGACAGATTTCTACATCACTGATTTGGACAGGGTAAAATAAAGCCACTGCTATTTATTTGCTGTTTGTTTAATGACACGAGTCGCGGCATTCACAACATATTGACGGTCCATTGCGGGCAGCGGTGTGTTTTGGAGCCGTGCCTGAAGAGTTGGAGCAGGCCGGCTGAATACCCTGCACACACTGGTGTAGGGCAGTGGGAGCCCGGCACCAGTAGATTTAGTCCCATGAACACCAGTGAAGTACTCCAACCAATTAGCGGAGGAACAACGGGGGGGATGGTGGAGGTGTTGGTGTGTGTGTGTGTGTGTGTGTGTGTGGGGGGGGGGGTACCGTCAAGGTGTCTTGTCAGTCAATCAGTGGAGGGGGAGCTTATGATACGAACAACGTTTGAGGGATCTACGGAGCTCCGGTAATCTTGGTAATTTGTCTTCTCTCTGTCTCCGTCTCTCTGGGGTTTTGCGAGCGGTACGGAGTCTGCGGTATGAAGCGCTGAGGTCGCTGTGACTACTTCTGCTCCCCGGAGGAAAGGGATGACATATTTTGTGTGCCACCGCTGATGTCACATAAACAATTAACTCATGACCCGCGGAGTTGGCCTAATCCGCTCTGCCGTCGCGTTTCAGCAGGAAGGAAAAGAAAAGGAGCGAACATAATTTACCTCCGACAAGGGGGAGCAGGGTTTACGCTCTGCAAGGAAAAAACGTTTTTATAATCTACACAATCGACACATCTACGCTTGGCTGATCAGGAGGTTAAGCGCACATGTTAGCCTAGCTCACCTCTGAATAAAGCCCGAGGTTCAAATGCTGATTGACCTCTTAATGTCTGCTCCCATGAACTTATGGGAGGTACAGTATATCTCTCATGGGGATGGGTTAGGTTATATGTCACACACAAACACACACACACACACACACACACACATTAACGTGTACTATTCAGTGCATCACGTCGGGTCAAATAGGTCTGGAGAGCTCTTAATCACAGTAAGCGTGGTGCATCACACGACCCTTCGATATTGTATTCAGCAGAATTATTAGTATTAGTATTACCATATTATTGCTATAACAGTAGGCCTATGTAGAATGGACTGACATGACAATATCAATCAATCCATCCATCCCCCCCCCCCCCCCCCCCCTCTTTCTCTTTCTCTTTCTTTCCTTCTTCAGGTCCACAATAAGTATAGGCTTGACAACCTGAAGCCATTGTGAAGAAGACTTCAAGCACTACAAGCAGACCTTGAAACCAGATCTGAGCGCATCTGTGTCTGACTCTGATTTGTGCTGTCTGACTGCCATCCGAGATAACCTCAGTATTGACTGAGGACACAGGGTTGTTCACTGAGACTGATAAAGTATGAGGATGATTAGTAATGTCTGGCATGTCTAATACAAATGTTCTATGAAAGGACATGGACACCGTTGTCTGGGTTCGGATAAAGCACAAGCATTAAAGCTTTCCAAAGATTTGGTAACCACTTTCGAACCATCGATTGGGATCTGATTCCTATATAATGTTTTTCCTTAGTACTCTTTGAAACGTGTGTTTTAAAATATACTGTTTACATGTGTAAAGTTTCACAGTGGGCTTCTGCTGCTTTAGGTTGACTCAAACTCACACTTTGTTTGTATTCACAGTTCCCTGCACTGGTTGTTCTGGGGGACATCCAGTTGGCCAACCTTAACCACAGCTACCACAGCCAGGGGAGGGAGGAGGGAGGGAGGATGGCGGGGGGGGGTCAGGCCATGTCCCGGTCAGGAAGGCACAATTACACACAGATAAGTATTCAAGTGTGTGTGTGTGTGTGTGTGTGTGTGTGTGTGTGTGTGTGTGTGTGTGTGTGTGTGTGTGTGTGTGTGTGTGTGTGTGTGTGTGTGTGTGTGTGTGTGTGTGTGTGATATGATCTGTGTCAGACCGACAGAGGAGCACAGGTGGTGGCCTGTCTCTGGGAGAAAGTGCCAAAAGTGCTGAGTGGAGACCTCTACCGCGCCGGAACCTTCCGGATCGAACAGGTCACCCCCTCCTGCAATGCTAAACCTCAGCCTGACTCCAACCACACACACACACACACACACACGCACGCGCACACACACACACACACACACACACACACACACACACACACACACACACACACACACACACACACACACACACACACACACACACACACACACACACACACACACACACACACACACACACATGCCAACCATAGCATTTGGGGTGAAGTGCCAGACAAGACAGGGATGCCAAACATTGCTAGCGGCTCCACGTTGACTGATGTCCCTGCCCCCCTACTGGGTGACGCCCAGTAGGTCCGCCCACCTACTGGGTGAAGACCAGCAGACCTGGGGCAGCAGAACAAATTTATTAATCCCAGTCGGCAGCCCCAAAAGCCAGAAATTCATGCACAGAGTCGTGCTTTTTAATGGGTTTCTTTGAGTGTCAGAATTTGGCAACGCGACACGACTTTCAAAGAAGAGCAAAGTCAGACGGACAGAGGACAGAATGTAATTAAATACAGCCCCAGCAGTGCTGGAACCCAAGCTTGTGAAGTGATTGCAGCTCTAAGCAATTCTCCAGGCCAGTTCTTGATTTGTAATACTATAGTCTTTGGCCGAATCCTATGGTTCAACACTAATACAGTCTCTTGAATCCTATCCCTTCAAAGCTTGGGCATGTTGTTAACCTCCCAATAAACAGTCGCCATCGCCGAACTGAACTGCTATTGCCCCGAGTCGCTTGGAAGTCGTGTGACGGCTCCATGTGATGAGTTGAGAGGGAATCAATGTCCACATGTTTAACGGTGTGGGTGACTGCTTCCCTTCTTTCTCTGCATATTGGTTGCAGGACTCAAGGGCTTTTGTCATAATAAGAACATGAGGCTTTGGAGAGGCTTTGGAGAGCATGTGGGACGGAGCAATGTGCCCGTACGTATTGAAGCCATTACGGGAAGAGAGGGGAGGGTGGTTTACCGCTTGGTCGAGGTGAAGGGGTGCTTGGCACCGCAGGGATGTTGTGTGTGCTGGAGCTTAGTGTGTTCATCCAACTAGTGTTTATGGGTATTGGGGTTTGAAAGCCGCTAAACGTGCTGTGGTCTGCGGCCCCCCCGGCTCCCCTCTGGGGCCGGCTCCAGAGCGGCCCCCAGTCCCAGTCAGCACCACACGCTGAAAGAAGAAATCTATTTTTCTGTGTGAAAGAGGTTAAGTGAGTTTCTTGGTACATTGTCCTCATTCATTGGGTCACCCGATTTATTTGGTTGATATAGCAACCGCCCCAACGGCCACAACCACAAAGTCTTCTGGAAGCGTCTATCCATCTTTGCATTCACAGATTATGCGTCATTATCCTCTCCCTCATTCTCATCTTACTCAGTACCAGGCACTATCACAACTAGCAGTATTATGTCATTTTTAAATCAATCATTTGTATTAATTAGATGATAGATTAAACCTCGGCCAATATAGATCATTTTCAAGAAATGATCAATCAATATCAGGTATTATCATTACTGTTTATCAATCCTTGAAGTCATTATCAAGTGGTATCACTTATTATCAATCTTTATTAGTCATTATCAGGTGTTATCACTCATTATCAATCATTATAAAGTCATAATTGAGTCATTATCAGGTGTAATAATAACTCATAATCCAGCCTGTCAGAATGCTTACACAATATCCGAACGCTCGAACAAAACATGATCATCTCACTAGCATGTTATCACTGTGTGCAAAAACTATTTATACAGCCCATACATACACTGCCTTTACACGGTTGTGTGATGGATGGCGATCTAAACACATCTTAGGAATTGCTGGCCTTGCACTAGAAGTTTCTAAGTTCTCAAAGGTTTAGAGCACTGTTATTTGTAAGCATAAAATTGATAACAATATTACGAGGAATGAAGTAAATCTGGGTGGTTCCTGGCAGTGGAGAATGTACTTTGGAAGTCCCAGAATAAACAAATCTTTGCTGTTGGCCCGTTCAGAGGCCAAGTTGATGCATGCTATTTACAATAGCGAGGCCACATTAAACAATATGAACAGCCTGTAGCATAACTCTGAACATTGTTCAGCAACGACTAACCAATATCAGCTACTGCACAAGTAAACAAAAGAAAAATTGCATGCTCACACACACACACGCACGCACGCACGCACGCACGCACGCACGCACGCACGCACGCACGCACGCACGCACGCACGCACGCACGCACGCACGCACACACGCACACACACACACACGCACACACACACACACACACACACACACATACACACACACACACACACAGCTTTGCAGATAGTTTCTGGTTAGGAGAACTAAGCCTGAGGTCTTCACCAACGCCAGTATGATTCAACCATGACAGAGACTCGCGGTCTCCTGACTCTTTAAAGCGAGAACTTTTCTTTACTGTCGACTCGCAGCGAGACGACCCTGTCACAAGCTGAGATGAAAGGGCCTCTGGTGTTGAACAAGCTCAAATGAACATCCATAGTTAATAAGGAACTCACACTCCACACACATGCTTTCAAACCCAGCGCTGAGGATGAGGAGAAGCATGTGATGTAACTGCCCGCTAAAAGCTTGTGAGTCCACAAGTTTACCAGATAAATGCTGCATTTCGAACTCTAGATTAAAGAAAACCGGAAAATGTCTATTACCGGGAACGACATGTTCCTGCAAATGTTGTAAAAAAAGGAGAATCAAAAATGAAAGCGCCGAGCACTGATGCTAGTTATTTTCTTGTCCTCATTGAACAGGACAAGAGTCAGGCGGATAGCAGCAGAGTAGTGCACGCGACTCTAGGATGGATGTTCCCCATATAGCAGGAGATTGACTGGTCAGGCTTTCAGTTAATGGCAGCCGGCCTTGTACTAAGCTAAAGTATCACCATAAAGCCTGCTGGGGTGCAACACACTCTTAAGCCTTGTTGTTGTCTAGGTCAGTCGTTCCCAGCCTCAGACTTTAGTTGCAGGCTTACACTTAATTGTCATGAGGACTTTTTTGTGTTTCAAGAACCTCATATGCAAAGTGTAAAAGATTAATTAATGGCTGAGCAGCATGCCAGGGCACCCTATATGAACGATGATTACTGCAGAAAGGCCGGGGCTTTGGGGAAACAGTGGAGAGAGAGTCAGCAATGATGGTTATGCTACCATTGTAAACACAAATGAACACACAAACATCAATGGAAATGTTACAAATTAAAATATGTTAAATGGAAACATATGATGGAATGCACAAAGCGACACAATTTGAAATGACAACAAGACATAATGCTATATTTACCGAACCAAATTTATCGTATATTATTTTTGAATGATCTATATAATTTTTTCTATTACTGTTTATTGTTAGATTTTTAGGAAAATCTCACAGACTTCCCGCAGAACCCTCTAAATGCAGTTGTACGCGTAGTTGGGATCCACGTAAAGCAATCCGAGACGAATGTTAGTATGTAATGTAAAAGTAATTGTGTATTACTGTGTATTATCAAGATTTTTAGGATGTTGCTGAAGATCCTGATCTGGCCTCCAGAAAAAATAAAAGTATATAATTGATGCAATGTGTGCCGTGGACTAGGAACTGGCGTTCCCCCAAATTGGTTGTGAGGACGCACATGTAGCAGCGCGGTGAGGCGTCCCACATCCGTCAGGAGAAGGACACATATAAGTTAAAGACGCGACAATTTCCAGGCCATTTCCCCGTCATGGTGGTGGTGGCTGGACAGTGACAGGTAGCGGCCCACTGCGAGGTGGGGGGTGGGGGTGGGGGGGAGATGGGCTTCCTGCTGGCCAGCCGTCGCTGACAGTGATGAATGGGAGAATGTGCGAGTGGTCCGGAGAAGCAGAGGAGATCTGGGCTAAAGATTGCTAGGCTAGCCATATTCAGAACCATGACTCCCATGTGTACCATCATGACTGTTCACTTCTCTCATGGCACACCAAGTAAAGGAGCAAATGGGTGCAGTGCTAACTTAATGTTTAGGGCTTTGTAAGGCGGAGGACATGAGGAGAGTAGACAGATGATGAAACCCAGCGACGTCGCCAGGGCAACGCCTCAGAACATGCAGAAATCATTTTTTAGCAAACTTATTGGATGATTCAAGAAAGAAAAAGAGAGCGAGAGAGAGAGAGAGAGAGAGAGAGAGAGAGAGAGAGAGAGAGAGAGAGAGAGAGAGAGAGAGAGAGAGAGAGAGAGAGAGAGAGAGAGAGAGAGGGAGAGACAGACAGACAGACAGACAGACAGACAGACAGACAGACAGACAGACAGACAGACAGACAGACAGACAGACAGACAGACAGACAGACAGACAGACAGACAGACAGAGATCAACAGATAAAACGTTCTGGAATTCCCATTCTATAAAGCCCTGTGACATTATTGCAGGTGTCCCACATTATCTCCACTGAGACAGTCTGTCTCATTCTGTTCCTGTCTAACCTCAACAAGGTGAGAACAAGTGGTCAAAACGTCTAAAACATGAGAGGGTATTTTGGGAGATGGTTCTTCTTAGATGTTGTAATGAACTAGAATAGATAACAGACAAATTCACATGCTTTAAAATGAACATCTTTACCTGGCAAATTTACATCTGTTAATATATGTATCTCTGAATTGTATTTTATCCGGTTCCTTCTAATTGGTCATCGATATCCAAGTTAAACGTTTTGTTTAATTCTCAGGAGAAATGTTTAGCTAGACTACGGGCTCCGGTTTAGAGTCAAGCAATTGCTGTATATTTTTCCTCGCAATCGATTGATGAGCGCCTGATAAATAATTATCCATCGGACACTGGGGGAGAGCAATACATCAGCAGATGGATGTTGCCTTATTATTCCTTATTAGCTGAACATTCTAGGCCTTGAGATGAACTCCAGCACCAATCTGCCAGAGCACAGCACGTACTGAGAGGAAATCATAAATTTCCTATCATATCTGCAGTTTATTTTTCATCAAAACCCCAAAATATAAAAGGGCATTTCCAGAGGGAGAAATTAAGTATATGAAAGCAACAAAACTTAATTCTGTAATAACATAATTATGTTACTTAGTCCTGTCTGTACAAGGGGTGTCGGCCTAATTAATTTCATTGCCATTTTCTGCCTTAGAAAGCTCATCAAACGCTGATGTGAATGGTTTTGATGCCGTTTTCAACCAGCTTCTTTCCTTTACAGAACCAAAAAAAGGAATTCCCCATTACGCAGTTTCTTGAAATGGAAGATATCCGACATCTGACAGATTTGTGATTCCACAAAGTCCTCAGAAGTCAAGCCAACTCACTCCATATGTGTTAGGAGTTACTACAGGTATCCAATACCAGTCATATGAGAACTATTTTTACAAAATGTAACATCAAAAAAACAAAGCTAAGTGCCCAGGGGAAGTGACTAGATGGCTGTTTGTAAACTAGACATATTCACACACAGAGCGACACTTGTATTATATTGTCATTTATTCCTAGTATAAGAGACATACAATGATATTTCTGTGAGTCCAGATTCACAGTAGCTCAGAAGGTGTAGACTAGAAATCATACAAAAAAAACATACTGCTGAATCACTGATCCTCCACCCCAATGGCATGTATTTACACTCAAGCCAGGAGAAATCAAATACAGATTTCCCTCGTTTCGATCCATTCCCTTTCCCCACACAATCTCACTCGACAACTGATACAAAAACACATTGAAGCCTGATAGCTGCCAAAACTTCTCTTTAGCAATCTCATGGTCTGTCTTAAATTGGGGTTATTCGGCTGACATTTTTATACTCTTGTAATTGTCTGGTAACTCCACACTAACTTAGGTTTAGTCAACCCCAGCCCAGGTCCTAGTGTCTCAAGGGCTATTTATTCCTCTCAATTACTGACTAGTTAATGATGTGCTTTGTCAATTTAGCCCCAGGACATAGCAATCAATGGCTCCCAATTGCAGTTCCTTATAGATTGCTGTCTTGTTGATTTCCGGTAATTGAAATTTTCAGCACACCAGGGCCAAAATAACTTTGCCCGACACTGTGACAGCAGAGTTCTGAGAGAGGATGTATTTCCTGGGCTGGCTCTACTGACCCTTATATGCATCTCGTCTACGAATGTTTAGCGAACTAGTGACTCCCCCAGATCTTTTTTCTTCTCTCTAGCGCTATATACGATGACCCATTCATCGGGGGGGGGGGGGGGGGGGGGTATTTTAGGGTTATGTGTGCATACTCTTTAAACACACGTCGATTTTGACTTTGATTTACTGTAGTTTCACAGAGCTGGTAACTCTGGGTGTTGAGCATTGCTGAATTTGCGTCCTTGTTCATTCATACTGCAAAATGCCATGTAAGTCCTCAAAACAATTTCTTTAGCAATTCTACACAGAAAACCTAATGTATTTTCGAACTTCTATGTCTAACAGATGAAAAAAATAATCTTTTTTTTTTAAAGCATGTTCTCTTAGGATTGGAGCCAAAAACAACAAATCAGTTTAGCAAGCATGCAATAAAAAAGTTGTATATTTGATAATTTTTGTAGTTGGATATTAATCAAGAACAAAAAGAGACCCTAAACAGAAGCTAGCGCTATGAGGCCAAAACAAAGATACAATGGCAATCACGAGTGGTGAAACCCGTTGAGCGGTGAATTGGTGAAACCAGATGGATGGGTTCAAAACCCTCCCCACACTTACCCCTCAGGATGGCATCCTGGGAAGCAGGAAAACACTTGCGATGTGGACACATGTAAAGAATTACATTCCAAAACGCAAAAATATCCGCTATGGGAAATTAATAATACCTGATATTTGATGTGAAAGACAGCACCTAAGAGTACGTTACTTTTATTCTTACTAATCTGTTCGCCAAAAGATCAAAATAACTGATGAACAACTTGCTGTGAGAAAGTGACGTCAGCGATCACTTTATAAAAATTAAGATGGGATTGTTTTTTTCTTTTTTTTGTCAAATGTTTAATATATTGTTTTGGAATGAAAGTCTTCAAATATACAATAGACACGTTGACAACCATATAAAATGAGACACCATCTATAGCGTGGTGGCCATTTTTAGCTCCGTGTCATTAATCACATACAATATTAAATAAGGCACACATTTACACATACAGTTAAAATTTGGCTAGTAATTATTCCTTTATTTACAACCAATAACCACAAAGTTAATAATAATTATACTAACTGCAGTCCATACTATGTAATGTCCATGTGCCTTCACGGCATACAAGGTTTTCTCTAGTCCTTTTTGGGCATTTTTTTAAATATATATCTTTGTATCCATTCGGGAGACGCTACGGAGCACCATTTTAACATTCAGTAAAAAAAAAAAAAAACTTTTTTGTATGCAACTCAACCCATCTTGCCCAGTCGTGAGCAAATCTTATCACATGGCAACCAAGCACACAACATCTTAACAACACCTGCCGACTTCCCTAATTGGTTAGAATGCTATGCCAATTAGCCAATTAGCTGGTGTGGTGACGCATGCATTCAGAGCTCCACGGAACGTGATTAGACAGCGCTGATCTCGTGTGCGGGGGGAAGGATAATTAACATAGAAAAGAAATTAAAGGACCGTCTGTATTGAAGCGTCTCATTCCGTATTATCGCCATTATCAAGGCTGTGAATGTGTTGATGAAGTACATGTTTGCTTTCCCTAGACCTTCGCGGTCCTCATCTGAATTGGACTGTGACCAGTGTTTTTCTTCTTCTTCTTCTTTTATAGCCTACGACTAAAGTGAGGCCGAAACAAAACTACCTTTAGGGGAGATGTCTTGCATCCCACATTACATGTACTGCATATGTATACATATACCGTGTGGATATAAACACACACACATATATACATACACCAGCTTATAAACACATCTGAGGGTGGAGGGCAGGGAAGTCAGGGCTGGTTATCAACACTACATCTGAGAAAGTAAGCAAAGGCAAAACAAAAGTCCAATTCAACAGCATTGCAGGAGGTCATAGCTTCCAAGTCTTCAAGATGTCAATATATTTTGTCCGACCCTCCTGTGGCCATTGTTTAAAAAAGAAAGAAAAAAGAGGAGCAACTTGCATTTTAAATGGACAATGAGAATATTGGCAGCCTTTCATCGTGTGGCAGCATTACGGTACACTAGTCTGTCAAGGGTTTATAAGCGAGTAGCTGAGCAATACCAATATGGTACAAAGATATTTGTTTGGACAAAAGAGAAGAGGAAAAAAAAGCAAATTTGGTTTCTTGTCCACATAGCAAACGGCTGCCACGCGTCCAATCCTCTCTCTATAGCAGTCTGTATTTCAACCGTTTTCTAAGGGAACATTCAGGAGGGACAATCTTTCTCCATAGTCTTAGAAGTCCGCCTCCGTGGAGCTCAGTAGTTGAACTTTCCCTGCTGGTTGACCGGAGAGGTGGCCGGTATGAACAGGGGCTTGGGCGGGACGTCGGGCTTGAGGGAGGTGGTCCGGCGCACGATGGCCCCCCGGTGCATTACCTCCTGCTGCTCGCCGCTGTAGCTGAGCTGCCGCGCCAGGTACCCGTTGGGGATGACGGGGTAGTGCACCTCGCACGCGCTCCCGGTGGAGTTCATCCGGGCCAGGAGGGGGGGGGGCTGGTGCGGCCCGCCGTTCCGCTGCCCGAAGCTGTGCTGCCGCGGGATCATGCCTCCGCCTCCTCCTGCACCTCCTCCTCCTCCTCCTGCTCCACCTCCTGCTCCTCCGTTGGACATCTTGGCGGCGGCGGCGAGGAGCGAGTGCCTCTGGGAGGAGTGCCTCCGCTCCAGTGTGGACTGGTGGTGCGAGTGAATGTCCGGCGGGACGTCCATGCGACGGGTGAGGCTGTCCCGGGGTAACGTGGAGGAGCTGTAGTAGGGCGCTGACTCCGTCTCCGGGATCTGGGGCTGGATGCGCGTGGCCACTGCCAGCTGGCTGCTGCCGAAGCCGCCGCTGGCCATCAGGCCGGAGGGGCTCATGAGCTGGGCGTTCTTGCTGCTGCTGCTGGCCTCGTGGATGTGCTTCAGCAACTCGTCCAGGGAGGTGACTTCCATGACCTTCTGTGGATAGCAAGGGTAGGGGTGCTGGGAAAGAATGCGGTCCACATTAGGAATCTTGCGGTCTTCCGGATGCAGGGGTCCGCACATCAGTGCCTGCCCGTTGGACAGGCCATGGGAGTAAGGGTAGCTGGCCTGGTGCAGCAGGGCGGAGCTGGGCCTGGAGCTCATGTTGTGCGACTTGGGCTCCTTTGCGTTGTTGCAGTTCTGGTTCCGCTCCCACTGGTTCTTGAAGGCCTTCATGCTCTTGATTGGCAGCTCGGGCGTGGATTCGGGCGTGGGCAGGCCGGACAGCTCCGAGGAGTGGTGCAGGTGGTGGGGGTGCACCAGGTCGCCCATGGTGACCCCGTGGTGCCCGCTCCTCCGGGGATGGTGGTG